>NC_056666.1:23824342-24125657 GCF_018350195.1 Panthera tigris
CACAGAGTTAGTACTTCATGAGGTACCTTCTCATGCTGTTACCTACGATCCAGGTCAGTTTCTTTCAGTTTCTTAAACGCCCCACACTCTTGCTCAGTCAGGGCTCTTACACTTGTGACTGAGTACTTTGAAATATCTTAACATGTTTTTACTCTTTACCTGTCCAAGAACATTATCTTCACTCCAGTCTGCCTGAGGCATCTCTCTATCTGGGGGGAAGATTAAGCTTTGTTCCAGAGGAAATGCAAGAAAATGACTGGAGTAATATTCAGTTTTTAACATTCAAAAAGAGGAATTTGTAGCAAGACCCAGGATATCTTTTGAGAAAGGTCTATGTAAATTGTTTTATCTTCTCTTTAGAGGGTTTCACACAAGAGAGAAAAGAAAGAAGAGGGAAACCCTTTCCAATTCTAGGGTGATGGTGGAAAGATGAAGCAGAGAAGGAGACCAGGAGAGTGAGATGAGCTTTAAAGAAGTGAAGATGACAATGAGGGCAGATAAAAGCTCTCACCTGCACACTCCCCACCATTTGCATCCACGCTACGGAGAGGCCATTGCTGCAGACTGAGCTGAGCCATGTCCTTGTCGTTTACACACGGAGGTGTAAAGTGATTACGTAGGGGAAGTACTCAAATTGAGCTTCCCCAGCTCTTCCCTTAGTTTCCAGAAACCCAAAAGTCACTGAGAATCTGTCTGGGGAGTTCCTAGAGGGGTTGCTTAGTCTGGGCAGTGAGGCACAGAGCAGATCACCTGAGCCAGGTCTGATTAGGAGGCACGGCCAGAGCTCAGAGTGTTCTCAGCTCCAGCCAAAGCCAACCTGAGCCTTCGTCTGCTCAGAGGAACCACAGGAAGCCCTGCCAGTATGAGGAGAGTGGACCATGAGCTCACCCGATGCCAGTGCCGGCATGGGAGGCCAGTAGGGCACCTAGCAGCTAGGCAGACACACAGGCAAATGGCCCCAGAGGCCAGAGACCTACGTACCAAAGACCCTCCCTCTTCTCCTTGCCACAAGGTCTTCTAAGCCATCCCTCATCCTGTACACTTGGTACCATCTTCAGGAGGGAGGAAGGAGGAGGAATGCCATCTGAGAGATGGAACAGGCACTTTTATCCAACAGAAACTGAGCTCTATCTAAAAGGACTTTATGGGTTTATTAATTCTGAGCAAGCTTTACTGCCCCCCCCAGCCAGTAGATAGGGGCACAGGGAGAGGCCATAATAGAAGCAAAAGGAACTGTATTTTAGTATAGGGTGATTCCATTTTGTGACCAGTTGTGGACATGATGCTTGAAACCTCTCTTCACTCCTGCACCTAGCTAACTTCTGTTTGCCTGGCTGAGTACCTCCCACCACCCATACTTTGTTTAGACAACCAATTGTCACCCTTGATTGTAATCATAATTTAATTTGACTACCTTTCCTACTAAGCTATAAGCTTCATGATGACATGGTATCTCTTTGGTCTGGCACTTTGTCCCTAGAGTCAAGCATGGTACTGGCCCCTTGGACATGCTCAGTAAATACTGTCGAATGAATGATGAGAGGCAGGATTTTTCCATACAGTTGTGTGACCTTGAGAAAGTCAGTTACAATCTCCAAGGACATCAAAATGCTCATCTACAAGTATGAGAAATAACAGGCTCTACCTCATATGGTTGATTGCTGTGAAGAATAAACAGCATGATACAGGCAACCTACTTAGTATAATTATAGATACTTTATAATTTAAAAAATTTGAGGTATTACCATTATCATGAAATAGTATTCTTAGCCCCTAGCTCACTGTTGTATACATAGTAGGTACTTGATAAATAGTAAATAAATACTTTAAAAAAAATAGTTGCCAAATACTGGAAATATGAGTTCCCAAAATAGCTTCTTTCTGTTTCCAAAAAAAGTAGCCCTTTGCTAGAGTAAATTTGATGTTACTTTAAATATCAAGCTACTTAATTATACTAAAAGAAAGATTCAGTTTGCTGATGCTAGTTATAAATATAGCCTTTAAGAAAACCTTTGGTTTTTTTGTTAAATGGATATTTTTTTAAAATTTTTTTAATGTTTATTTTTGAGAGAGAGAGAGAGAGAGACAGAGCATAAGCAGGGGAGGGGCAGAGAGAGAGGGAACACATAATGCAAAGTAGGCTCCAGGCTCTGAGTTGTCAGCACAGAGCCCAACGCGGGGCTCGAACCCATACACCACAAGATCATGACCTGAGCCAAAGTCGGACACTTAACTGACTGAGCCACCCAGGTGCCCCTTAAATGAGCCAAAGTCAGATGCTTAACTGACTGAGCCACCCAGGTGCCCCTTAAATGGATATGTTTCTACAAAAATTCCCTAGACACCTCAGAAAGTAAAAAGACAAGGGAGCTTGTAAACATTATTAATGAAATACATTAGCAGTCCCTGGTATATAATCAATCAATAAATAATATGATCTCCCAGGAGGTAAACTCCTTTAGGCAAATCAACTAATGTCTGAAAAAGCAGTTCTTATGTGGACTAGAAAATGCAGGAGAGACTAAATGTAAAGGGCAGTTCTCAGTTCTCATTTCTATGGATTTCTCTCTGGGGAGCTTCATTTCTAATAGGATAGTTAACATTTCAATACAAAAGTGCAGAATGTACTTCTTGTGATTTATTTAGACATTGTTCTTATGACAGAATATTTTATGGCTTTCAATCTCTTATTACCCACATGCCCAATTTTAGACCAAATCCCCAATGAGTAATGTAGGTCAAAGAGAAGTTGTGATTTTTGTTAATAACCCACTTTTAGCATCAAGTGAGGCAGTTATACCTGAACTTAAAAGCTGTGAAGTTCCTCTTATTCCTTCCTTTATTCCCAAAAAATTCAGAATAAAGGCCATTAGGTGGGACTGAACAAGCACAAGAGAGCAGGGTGCAGCTCAACATGAGGTTTGAGCCTGAGTGTGGTGAGAAAGACATCCATGCTGGGAGGGTGGTGGTAATGGAGTTCAGTTGGAGAGGAGTGTGAGTCCCTGGGTGGGACAAGGAGAACATCTGTCTAGGGAGATGATGACGACCCTACTTCAGGTTATCAGAGCCCAAGCTAGGTAAGAAAGACATCTGTGTAGGGGTCGAGATGGAGACAAGACATTGTTACATAAAGGGGGATTAATACCATCAGGAAATATAATGTGTACAAGCGGAGCCAGGTTTCTTACTGTTAAAGAGAAGAATTACAAATATGGAAAGGAAGAAAACTGAACCCAGTAGTGTTAGATTGGAATTGGAGGTATCATTTTGAATGCATGGTTTTCAATATATATAGACAAATATAAAAATAAATATAATGGAATGTGCATGTGGGACGTGTGTGTGTGTGTGTGTGTGTGTGTGTGTGTGTGTGTGTGTAGGTGTATACATGTTATTTAGGTATTTCTACTAAGAGGGCTTGCAAACGTTGATGTACCAAGAATAAGCCCATCAAGCGCTTAGCTTTTGGTTTCTAAATACAGTTCTCAATTAAGAGGAAGCCAGGATTCTTAGAGAAAGACTGATTTTAATGGCTATACAAGATGAACATGGAACTTAATGTGCTCAAAAGGAAGGAAATGTTAAAAGAATAATGGTAACATGTCAAAAGAACACAGAAGCCAAATTGAAGGAATTCTCACTGAGCAAATCTGGGAAAATTTTAGCATCAAAATAATGATAATAATGACGGTAATGATGGTAACTCATTGAATAAAATAGAAATCCATTAATCCATACTTGCATACTTAGATATATAAATGAATGGAAAGAAGCAAAAGCTTTTCTTGCAGAAGAATAGCAACTAATAAATATAGAAGGGATAGTGAAATTTTTTAAATGATCACTTGGAAATCGTCATAGTAATAATTAATTCATACCAAAACTTCAATGGGTCCTAAACTAGTGTGTTAAATTTTGATTAGAAATAGGATATTTACATAGTCTCAAAAGATTTCATAAAGTACTTAATTACAAAAGAAAAAGAGACACTTTCAGGACAAAACATAAGCAGTTGATCAAAGTGAGTATAACTAGTAATGGAACAAGTGAAAATCACATACCATCTGGTAGGATCGCAGTCATATACCATCAGTATCACTTCCATGATGTTCCTGCCAAAACTATAATTGTGAGGGAAAATCCAAATTCAGGAACATTCTGCAAAGTAACTGGCCTGACGTTAAAAAGTGTCAAGGTCATAAAATTCAAGCAAAGATTGAAGAACTCCAGATTGAAGGAGACTTAAGAGACATGACAGCTAAATCGCAACACATGGTCCTGGGCTGGATTCTTTTGTTGTGGGGATGGACATATTTGGGACAATTGATGAATCTTCAATAGGGAAAATAGATTAGATGGTAGAAATGTATCAGTGTTAACTTCCTGATCTTATTAGTTGTACAGTGGGTGTGTAGGGGAATGTCTTTGTAGCAATCACTAAACTGTTTGGGTGTGGAGGGGCATCATGTGGCCTACTTAACTCTTTAAATGGTTCAGGAGAAAAGTTTTTTTGAACTTCTCTTACCAGCTTTTCTCTAGTGTTGAAATTATAGCAAAAAACATTTTTAAACTATGGAATAGAGCTGGAGATTTAGCATGGAAGTCTCGATGTTTATGTACGTGTGTGTGTGTATATACGTATATACATATATGTAAAGATATATATATGTAAAGATATATATATGTCTAAAGATATATATGTGTATATATATAAATATGTGTGTTGGTAGTTGGATGTTATGAATCTTGAAAATTTGAGAGCTAGTGCTTTATAGAATGAAATAATATATGGGAAAAATAACTAGGGGGAAGAGCCATTTTTGAAAGTTGGCAGAGCTTTAGAATTTTCATACATATACTAAAAATTAATATTTCATTCAGATGAAATGTATTATTTAAAAAAATTTAATGTTTGTTTATTTTTGAGAGAGAGAGAGCAGGGAGAGGCAGAGAAAGAGGGGGGCAGAGGATCCGAAGTAGACTCTGCACTGAGAGCAGAGAGCCCAGTGTGGGGCTCGAACTAACAAGCTGTGAGATCATGACCTGAGCTGAAGTTGATGCTTAACCAACTGAGCCACCCAGGCACCCCAGATAGAATTTATTTGAAAGAAAAGACACTTGTAATTCTTTTATTATCTATAACAGAACCATGAATAAATGGACTGTTTCCAGCTGAACCTGTAGGCTCAAGTATTCCAAACTAAACATTTTCCAAAGTTGAATTAAAGTGTTTTTTTTAAGTGTATTTATTTTGAGAGGGAGAGAGACAGCATGAGTTGGGGAGGGGCAGAGAGAGAGAGGGAGACAGAATCCCAAGCAGGCTCCACACTGTTAGCATAGAGCCCAGTGCAAGGCTCGAACTCATGAAACCATGAGCTCATAAAACCAAAAGTCAGATGCTTAACTGACTGAGCCCTAATTAAAATTTTTTTAATGTTTGTTTAATTTTGGGGGGGGGGAGAGAGTGTGTGTGTACATGCAAGTGGAAGAGGGACAGAGAGAGGGGGACAGAGGATCCAAAGTGGGCTTCATGCCAACAGGAAAGAATCCATGTGGGGCTCAAACTCATGAACAGTGAGAGCATGACCTGAGCTGTGGTTGGACACTCAACCAACTGAACCACCCAAGCCCCTCAAAGTTGAATTAAGCTATTCAACATCATAGATTATGTTTGAACTAAGCTTTTCAACATTATAGATTACGTTGTATGTTTCAGTCAAGGGTCTTTTAGTTGTAAGGACAAGAAAACCAAACTAGCTTCAAAAAAGAGTAAGATACAAAAGGCAATCTCATAGATAGGAAGAACAGGGGGGACTGAAACCAACAGAAGAATGGAAGGCAAGAACCACAATCAGTTACTGCCTCTTGCTATGTCACTGGAGAAACCAAATCTCTCCTTTCTGTTCTCTGTGGTTGTCTACAGACCAGCCTCTGGAGTTTTCATGTTGCCCATCAAGGTTATTTACTCAAATAGCAGCCTCAACCTTCTCAGCCTATATGACGTGTGGGTCCAGTGGGAATAGATAACCTACCTGGACTTTTAGCACCCCAAGTCAAAAGGAATTTGGAGTGGGAGAAGAAGCTCAGTTGGACAAGCTGGGTCGTCAGATACCTTTCTTTGATCCTGTTAGCCATGACCAGGGAAAGAGTCTTAAGCAAGCCTGCCTGAACCTTCCCATTTTTCAAGTAACTGTGAATAGAGAAAGATTTTCTTTTAAGAGCATTATGGAAAAGGAAGGACAAAGATATTTTCTAAATATACTAGACAATATGGTTTCTTATTGATGTGCACTGCCTTATATTCTGAGAGATGGTCAGAATTTTAATTTGTTGAAGTTAAATTACATGAAGTATAACCTAGAAATTCTATCATGAAGTCAAGAATGGATTTCAGAAAGGAGCACCTGGGTGGCTCAGTCAGTTAAGTGTCTGACTCTTGATTTTCGCTTAGGTCATCATCTTGTGGTTCATGAGTTCAAGCCCCACGTGGGACTCTGTCTTCCTCTCTCTCTGTCCCTCCCCCACTTGCTCTCTATGTCTCTCTAAAAATAAAAATAAACTTAAAAAAAAGAATGGATTTCAGATGTTTTGAAAGAGCTTTTATTTGGTAATAGAGAAAACTTTGTATCTAGAGATTTACCCAACACAAAAGCAAACTAATTACCTCAATGCAGCTGTAGAAATTTTAGTAAAAGTACCAAGTCTGCCTTTCCATGGAATGATGAATTTAGGTCAATCAAAGAGGACTTCCTTATATTTTTTTAAGAATCACCTCTTTTCTCTCTCAGTTTTTCTTACTATAGAGTATGTGACTTGGACTAAAATTACATGGCCTTAGTCTGCAGCTCTAATATTTGAATTCCTGAAAAGCTCCAAGCAAAAAGATTTTTGTTGGGGAGGAGGGCAGGGGAAGGGAGGAGACAGGGTAATGGGAGAGGTGATTGGGGATAAAAGGGAATGAAAAAATAAGAGATCAGTGATGATAATGCACCATAAATGAGGAATATTCTATATACAGTTGTCCCTTGAACAACACCGGTCCACTTATACATGGATTATTTTCAATACAGTATAGTACTGTGAATGTATTTTCTTTATGATTTTCTTAATAACATTTTCTTTTCTCTACCTTACTCTTTAGTATGAATACAGTATATAATATATATGATACACAAAATGTGTGGTAATCAACCGTTTATGTTATTGGTAAACTTTCCAGTCAACAGCAGGCCCTTAGTAGTTAAGTTTTTGGGAAGTCAAAAGTGTATGCATATTTTCAACTGTGGGGGTTGGGGGTTGGCACTCCTAGGCCCCATGTTCAAGGGTCAACTGTACTCAACTCTCTATAACTGAGGTCCAGTATTATACATATACACACATGCAAGGTCATACATAATTAAATTACACAGATCTAGGTACATGGTTTTATGTTCAAAGCCAAGGAGAGTGCAGCAAGCAGTGTGGTCTTGATGTCTTTAGAGAAAGCACTACATAATCTCCATTATAAGATATGAGCTGAGTATTAAAGGGAAAGATTTAGTGCCAGGTAGACTGGAGAGAGGACAGATTTCCAAAGGAAATCACATCAGTATGGATAGGAGTAGTGATTGCACAGAATCACTTACCTTGTGTCATCTTATAGACTCACTGAAAGCTAAAGCTGGAGGTAACCTTGAATGTCATTTGGTATATTAAGTACAAGAATGTCAGGAGATTTTTAATATTCCTATATGCAACACATAATGTGAATATGAATTTCCTGATGAGAAAGTATAAAGTTTTCACAACACTAAATAATTTGTGACCCAAAAGTCATAATCATTGACTTATCCTAGTCTCCTGAATTAATAATGAGAAAACAAAAGCTTGGGCCCACTGTGAGATGGATCTGAACTGAACCTCATTGCTCACTTGACATCTATTAGATCCCTATTCTGACTGGTGGAGCACAGTGATATTTGGGGTCTCCTGGAATAAGTGCCAGTTCAGAGGTGGCATCTAGCAATCCCAGAAAAGTCTGATTATTTCCTTTTCCCCAGTGCAAAATCACCCTAGTAAAAAGCCATTGGTCCCTTTGGGGAAGGCTCAGAGATTCTTAACAAAGTTTTGGTAGCGTACTGGGGTACTTTCTCAAGGGGCGACCTCCTCTTCATTCAAGGGATTCTGGGTCTACAAAACCAGCTCAAGTCTTGGGATTGATTGAGAAGCCATGACTGTCTGTTTTTGATGATTCAAGTTACACTTATGTTCACTTGACTTAGGACTATTTTGCTTATTCAGATTAATTTCATAGTCTTCCCATCTATTTCACTTTTGCTAACACTGATATCAACTAGGCAACACCGTAGGTCTCTGCAATGCAGAGTCTTCTGATTACTGCTTTGACTCTGCTGCCTGTTATGGTAACTGCCCATCTTACCCTTGGAGTTGAGGACTACCACTTGGCTCCTTCCACTGTGCTGTGTGATCCAATTCCTCTCAGTGTATTTAGCTTTCCTAATTCAGTGGCATCAATTCCCATTGTAACTTCTAGCCTACAGAGAAGAGTGATAATAGAGCTCTCAAGGATTCTGGGACTGCCATCAAAAATGCATTTCTCACAGTTACATTGAAAGGCATGTCCTCTGGATGTTCCCATGTTGGGTGAGTAGGTCTTAAATGAAAAATCCTCTCCAGCATTTCAATCTTCCTAGGTCTTTGAATCTCTTCCTCTAGAGTAAACCAGTGTAGTTCTGGCATTTCAAGTTCATTTACTAGGGCAACTGTTTCACCCATGTCTGAGCCAACCAATCAACCAGACTGGGTAAAGCCCCTTCTTTCCCAAGCTGCGATATTAAATGCAAAATCTCTGCATTGTGGGTATCTATCAACAAATTCAGCCTTATTCAAGTTTATGTTCCTTCCACCATTATCCGACACCATTAATAATGGGATTCTAGGTTTGTTTTTCAGTAATCTAAGCTCTTCATCTACCAGAGAGAAGGGTTTCTTTTAGGGCAGACGTAGAAGCTTTCAGGTCATTTGTGTAGCACTTGAAACTGGGAATTTGAATCCCTGAGCTCATTCTTTTTTTTCCCTTCATCTTGTCCAGCGATATTAACAGAAACCAGCCAATTTCATTCTATTCATTAGTTTGGCAAAGTGTTCAAAGATATCACCCTGAACCATGCCTCTTACAAGTAAGTGTTTGATTAGAAGTATCCAATGCTGATATTTTGTGTACCTCTATTTGCCACATCATGCCATGGACTATCAGTGCTCTTTACTACTGGAAATAGAGCCATCAATGTCTTTAATCTAACTAGATTAGAAAGCCAATTCCAAAAACCCCAGAACCAAGTTAAAAAAATCATCTTTAAGATTCTGTTCCTTTAGAACCACTCTCAGTACCAAAATCTCTGTCAGAGTTCTCCAGAGAAACAGAATCAACAGGATATGATGGGTGGGGTGGGGGATGAAGAGGAGATTGACTTATTTTAAGGAAATGGTTCATATGACTCTGGAGGCTTGGTGATTCCAAAATCTAGGTGCTGGGGCTTAGTCAGCAGAGCATCAGACTTCAGCTCAGGTCATGATCTCATGGTTTGTGAGTTCGAGCCCCGCATCAGGCACTGTACTGACAGCTCAGAGCCTGGAGCCTGCTTCGGATTCTGTGTCCCTCTCTCACTCTGCCCCTCCCTCGCTCATGCTCTCTCTCTCTCAAGGATGAATAAAACATTAAAAAAATTGTTTTAAATAAAAAATAAAAACACAAAATCTAATGTTAAGCTGGCAGGCTGAAGACCCAGGGAAAAGTTACAGTTTAAGTCCAAGGTAGTCTGCTGGCAGAAGTCCTTCTTACCCAGTGAATGTCAGTCTTGGTTCTATTAAGGCCCTTCACTTATTGAATAAGGCTTATCCACAATGTGGAGGATAATCTGCTTCACTCACAGGTAATTACATCCAAAACACACTTTCACAGAAACATCCAGAATGATGTTTGACCAAATATGTGGATACCATGGCCAGATTAATCATTATACAATCTTAACTTCATCAATAGAATGAGGATATTAGATGGTGTAATAAATCTTATGGACTCTTCTTGTTGAAAAAATCTGTATTTTTATAATTTCAATTCTCATTCCTGCAGTATTGTTTTTAACAAAGACAACAACAAAATCTCATGCTTTTCCCTTTGCTCTCTTTAGATGTCAAGGATTTTGCTGTCTGGTTATAGCAAATCAAGTTTCCTGAAGTTGTCTGGTTTGTTGAAACCACATTGGAAGCCACATATTTAATGCTTCTTCTAACTTACCTAAGAGACCTCCTGACACAATTTTCTCCCTAGAAAGAGGACTTATGCAATAGGGGACAGAGTTGTTGTACAAACCATCAAGCAGCTCAGGAAACCTTGTTGGAAGGGCCTAAAATAAGCATGAGAATTTCAATATAATCAAAGCAAAGGGCTGAAGAATCATTAATGTATACCACCTTAATGTTCCTGTGGCTTTGACTTTCAGTGTATTATTGTCCTCTCTTCTAGTCTGTTTTCTTTTCAGCCCTGATCTCTCTCTGGCCTCCTGTTTCTTCCCGTATTCTCACTATCCCAACCTGTCTGGAATTTTCCACCTTTTAGCATCTTCTCCTTTGAGATGCTTACATAACTGTTTACTTTGGTGACTTATTCCATTATTCCCTCTCTGGACAAGATGATTTTCCTAATCGTCTTTACTTCCTAGGGCTCCCAAACTCATCATTTGGATTCCTGTTGCCTTTTAAAGTCATTTATGGCAATCGCTTTTAATGGAATTTTGCATTTTTCTACCTTCCTAGCCACTTTTCTTGTGAGAATTTATACCAAGTGAAAATGCCATTTGTCCTCAGGAAACTGACTCCAGCCAAAGTTTACTAACCTGAAAATGAACACAGACTTTATGACCATTAAGTTGTCTGCTAGGTCCAAAGCTGTTTGGTTGTGTTGGTAAAATGAAGTTGAAGTTTAGCAATTGCATAAATGTTTAACACACACGTGTAGTTTGGTAAACACCTTCTTTGATCACTCCTTCATAGTTGAGTTGTGTCTTGTTTTTAATGTAAAAATCATCTAATATTATCAGATACAAAGCTTCCTACTCTACCTAGTTGCATTGTCCCTTTTTCACTTATTTGAGCGCTTTTATTTTTCCTTCACATTCTGGACTAAATTTTTTTTTCTTTCCACACAGTTTACAGTTTTACATTTCCTTAGTTCCATACAGGAACCAGCTGTAAAACATTATTTCTGCAGGATCCTAAAAGCCACTAAATGATAGATAAGTAAGACCTCAAGAGCATTGTAATTCATTACTCCTGCACTCCATACTCTAACCAGTGGTCCTTGAAGGGGGTGTCAATACCAGGGTGTTTGTAAGACATCATTGTAGTGCAGAAAAAAATATTCATATCTAATTATGAAATATTCATAGTACAGTTATTTAATCTCATACTTTAAAATTATCTTCATTTACGTGTTTCACAATGCATATATTAACATAGTAATGGGTCACCTGGGTGGCTAGTCAGTTAAGCGTCCGACTTTGGCTCAGGTCATGATCTTGTAGCTTGTGAGTTTGAGCCCCATGTCTGACTCTGTGCTGACAGCTCAGAGCCTGGAGCCTGCTTTGGATTCTGTGTCTCCCTCTCTCTCTGTTTATCCCCTGCTCATACTCTGTCTCTCTCTCTCTCTCTCTCTCTCTCTCTCAAAAATAAAGATTAAAAAAATTTAAAAACAGAAGTAAATATATAGAGAATAGTCTATCTATAGCTATATCTGTATCGATTGTGCTTGTTCAAAACTTACTTATTCTTTGGGATGTGTGAGTAAAGAGTTTGGAGGCCAAATATTTGTCCTAGAAAATAATTTAATCTCATATTAATGTATACATATAATATAAACTCACATTAATATGAAACCTAATGACTTTTAGGCTTTATAGACTCATTATTGACTATTACCCTTGTTAATTTGCTCCTTTATTTGTAAAATCATTTAGGCCTTGTATCAGTTAGAATTCCTTGGTTGTAAGCAATAGAAACTAACTCTGACCAACTTAGGCAAAGATACTGACAACAACACTGATGGGCTTACAAAGTCAAGGGAGAAAGAAGCTGGGCCATCTGGTCTCCTAAGAATAGAACTTCACCTGGACCTAGTTTTAGAGCCCTGCCATTGGTTGACTCTACTCTGGTTACCTCCTCCCTGAGTGTCCACTCTACTCAAGATTCACATTTCAAAAAAAAAAAAAAATATTCACACTTCCAAGAAAAAAGAGTCTGAATGGAACTGCTTTGGGTCACATATAACACCCTAAAAAACTTTTTACCAGTATCCTTCCATGGAAAGTCCTTTCCAACCATCCAAGCTTATAAATTCAGACCGCAGGACATGACTACTTGCTAAAAAATGCCAACTCTAGTAATATAATCTTTTCTTTATATTCATGAAGAGGAAAAAAGATCACATGATTAGTCTAAAATGTCACTCACCTGCCCTGAGCAAAACTTTTGATGTTTTTACTTGGTTGTGGGTTTTTTTCCCTTTACATTTCAGTTAAATGACATATGAATTTTTAAATGATCTTTATGAAGTTGAGACAAAAATGTTCACCAAAGATCAAGTATAATGTAAATTTAAATAAATAAATGAATAAATATATACCCTTAGAATAAATCTTAGTAAATTTAGAATCAATTTTAAATTGATTTTTTTTTCTTTTTGAGAGAGAGTGTGTGAGCAAGTGGGGGAGAGGGAGAGAGAGAATCTTAAGCAAGTCCCACACTCAGTGCCGAGCCTGATGTGGGGCTCAATCTCATGATTATGAGCCAAAATGAAGAGTTGAATGCTTAACCTCCTGAGCTACCCAAGCACCCTAAATTTATTTTTAAATCCGTTTGCTTTTCCCACTTATATAAATAAATTACGATACTCTGATACTGTCATAAAATCCAAGTTTAGTCACATCTACCTTTAATTCATAGAAGAAGACAGTCTAAAATGTTTGGATTTAAATTTAATTTTTCTGGGGCGCCTGAGTGTCTCAGTCAGTTGAACATCCGACTTCAGCTCAGGTCATGATCTCACGGTTCATGGTTCGAGCCCCACGTCAGGCTCTGTGCTGACAGCTCAGAGCCTGGAGCCTGTTTCAGATTCTGTGTCTAGCTCTCTCTCTGCCCCTCCCCCACTCATGCTCTGTCTGTCTGTCTCTGTCAAAAATAAATACACATTAAAAAAATTTTTTTTAATAAATTTAATTTTTCTGAAGGTTCAAATGCTTGGAGTAGGGGTAGAAGTAGAAGGAGTATTTTGGAGAAATGTGCTCTTAAATGTTGACTCTCTTTCTTCAGATAGTCTGTGAGAAAATATTTAAGGGAGAATCTTCAAGCACAGATTAGATAATCTCCTTTGAATTTGAAAAAATTATTTAGTGAGGATATTTTTTTCTGTCACATAATTAACTTTTTCACAGACAAAATTTTTTTTAATTTATTTTTTAATGTTTATTTATTTTTGAGATAGAGAGACGGAGCACAAGTAGGAGAGGGACAGAGTGGGATACACAGAATCGGAAGCAGGATCCAGACTCAGCTGTCAGCACGGAGCCCGATGTGGGGCTCAAACCCATGAACGATGAGATCATCACCTGAGCTGAAGTCGGACACTTAGCCAACTGAGCCACCCAGGCGCCCCTTCACAGACAAAATTGGAAGGGGATAGATGAAGATTCTGTGTGGGACAGGATTTATACAATGGTGGAATAGGTTAGGTCATTGTGAGATGCAATTCATGTGGAACCAAAACATACTGCCTACCCTCTGCCCAAGTATATTCCACCAATATTTAAGTATATTTCCCCCACTGAAATACCCATGTGGCTGAATATGGCCTTTGAATTTCATGATAAAAGTCAGATGTCATCTTGGAAGAATCAAATATATCCAAATTTAAATCTTAATCAGTGACTTTCTCCTAGTTGGCTTATAAATAGCCAGAGCCTAAAACAAATGTGACACCTAAGAGGTGCTTTTCAAAACAGGGAAATCAGGGAGTGGAGGCCCATGGTGTGGGGGTAACCCATCAATTTCAGAGCAGGTCAAGGGAAGAGCACTGGACAGCCTGCATGAGGAACGGGAGTGTGAAATGCAAGGAGAGACTTTGCTCCTAATTTTCTTAAGGGTTAATTATGATTATTTCTAACAGGTGTAATTAGTGGGATGCCATGACTGAAATACTTGGTTATGCCTCTTCACTGTAGTCCTTCCATCTGTAATCTCTATAAAGAAAAACAACTAATTCTATTCATGGTGTTGGATTAAATAGATGCCGTTAATTTGAAACTAGACAGGTGTGATTTGTCCAAAGTTGATCGTGTGATGGAAAATAATTTGATTCACATTCACAAGTAACCTACTATGTGCATACAACCATAGAAAAATTCTCAAATGCACCACAATTTGGTAATGGACAGAGGGAGGAGGAGGGAGGGAGGGAAGCATACCGTTCAGATACAAATTACATGCCAAAATAAGTAATATAGACAGGTAGTTAAAAATGTAGAAGTTTAAAAAAAATTGAGGTTAGTGTGATCAGGAGCAGATTAAATATCAGCATGCGGGAATAAAACTTGAAATGGGGCTTTAAGAATAGGGAGGTTTGGATATGAGAAATATAAAATAAAAGGATCATTCTAGACTTTGGCTATGACAAAATCCTGATGTAGGATACTTCAAATTTTTTTTTTAACGTTTATTTATTTTTGAGACAGAGACAGAGCATGAACAGGGGAGGGTCAGAGAGAGGGAGACACAGAATCCGAAAAAGGCTCCAGGCTCTGAGCTGTCAGCACAGAACCCAACGCGGGGCTCGAACTCACGGACCGTGAGATCATGACCTGAGCCGAAGTCGGATGTCCAACCGACTGAGCCACCCAGGCGCCCCCTGACGTAGTATACTTTAATGTGAAGTTCAAGTTCTGTGGCAGCTTTACGGGAACAGAATTTTAATATTAGTTTGTAAGCAAATTTGTTACAACTGGAGTCTCTTTGCATGAGTAATTAATGCAGGAATGTAAGTCTTGTTTCTTCCTTCCAGGTGTGTCTGCACAACTCACCAGCACTTGGCACCGTAGGAATACATCCGTGGGAACACCATTTTGGATGGCTCCTGAGGTCAGACAGTTTTGAGAGAGACAAATGTAGTATTGAATCCTTTCCGGCTTTCCTTTTCATGCATGCACTGTTGCCCCATGTTTAGGAATGTACTAGAAGGAAACGTCAGTTGTGTCATTTTTATGAGAGATTTTTGTATGAGAAGGAACATGGGAGGTGCTCAATACATGGGCGTGATTGAATGAATGAGTAAATGAAGGATTGAATGAATAAATCCAATGAGGTCAAGAGAAACTGCTTGCGGCCTTAATTTTCTGTTAAATTTACTTTTAGTTGCTCAGCATGTATCTATATTATTGATATTTAGATTTTGTTTTTAAACTAAGAAATATCATGAAAATCCCTAACCTTTGTTTAGTATCAGATTTTCACTTATTAACCTGTGTAACGGGTTCCTATATTGAGTGAGTCTGCCTGGGAGGGCCATGCTCATCTTGGGTGACTCTTGGGAAGTGGTGAATAAACTGCCAAAATTGCTGAGGGAGAAAGTTTTCTAGAGTCCCATCTTCTCTCCACACCCCCTGTTAATGCCTTTAATCTTTTTAATTATGTTTATCAGTAAAGAAGACTTATGTTTGAAAACTCTCAGCCTCTGGGGAGGGTTCTGCTATTTATCTACCATTTTCTAGGGAGTGAAGGGAGAAGAAGCAGTTCAAATACTACATTAATATTGCAAAATTTTAGAACTAAGTGTGTTTGAGGATTAAATCTTTGTGTGCTGTTTCTATTTTAATACTAATTCAATTATTACTTGCAAAAAAGTAAAATGTAAATGTAAAACATGGAGAAAGGATACATTATCTTAAGAATCTTTTAAAAACTCCAATGGATTAAAAAACTCTTTTTTCTTTTTAATTTTTTTAAATATTTATTTACTTTTGAGAGAGAGAGAGCCTGCGAGCGAGCACGAGGGAGGAGCAGAGAGAGAGCCTGAAGCAGGCTCCAGGCTCCGAGCTGTCAGCACAGAGCCTGATGCGGGGCTCAAACCCACAGACTGGTGTATCATGACCTGAGCGGATGTTGGACGCTTAACCGACTGAGCCACCCAAGTGCCCCTGAATTAAAAAACTTTTAAGCAAGGTGTACATCTTGGAATAAAAATAGCGTAATCATATAAACAAAACCAAAATTGAATTAAGGGATTCTCAAGTGAGAGTTTCTTCAGTTTGTTCTGATGTATTACTAGTGTTTTAAAAGCTCATGACAAAGTTTTAAAAATAAATTGATAAAATATACGGATAATATTAAACAGTGTATCTTATTTATGTATATTAATAATATAAATGCTATAATATGTAATAATTGTACTATTACTTATTAATATTAAATAATAGTGTAGCTTTATATTTTTCATATGTTATAGTAACAGACCATTGTTATGTGTGTAAGTTTGCTTTTAGTGAAAAAGCAATTAAAAAAAAAAAACTTCTTTAAAGTCTTTTTTTGAGAGAGAGCATGAGTGGGGGAGGGACAGAGAGACAGGGAGACATGGAATCTGAAGGAGGCTCCAGGCTCTGAGCTGTTGGCAAGAGCCTGATGCAGCGCCCTAACCCATGAACTGCAAGATCATGACCTGAGGCAAAGTCAGATGCCCAGGCACCCTAGTAAAGAAAGCAATTTTGATTAGTGGATCTTGGAACAACTCTCACATATAAGTGAAAGAAAATATTTTGATCTATCTAAAATTCAATTATCAGAGTATTAAATGAGTTAATCATAAAATTGACACTCCTTAAATATGCAGTTACTAGACTATCATTTTACTGGTAGGTCATTATTTATTTTCAGTAAACGGGGTTTGAAAGTGCTTTCCTGCTTAACAAACCAATGGGTATTACATAAAAGGGAAAGATTCACTGCCGTCTTTTCAAGCTGTCATATAAATACATATATATTCCATATTTTGTGCATATTATATGTCTTTCTGTAATAAGCATTTTCTAACTTGTGAATAAGTGTCAGTATTTCAATAAATGTCCATTTATTTAGAACTGTTGAAGAGTATATTTTGAATAACCAGCTATCTAGCTAATGAAGGCATCACATATATACCAGCTCTATGTTATTAATGACAAATCTCTTAGATTAGAAAATAGTAAGGTAAATAGTTTTAATATGTTCTGCATAATTAATGGCATAAATTTATTTCAGTGTTTTTACGGCCTCAGAGGCAAGATTGTTCAAGTCAATTATAAGTTGAAAAGTGAAACTCTTGATTTGACATTTAAAAAAAATTTTTTTTATGTTTGTTTATTTTTGAGAGACAGAGACAGGGCATGAGCAGGGGAGGGCAGAAAGAGAGGGAGAATCTGAATCAGGCTCCAGGCCCCAAGCTTTCAGCACAGAGCCCAATGTGGGGCTTGAACCCATGAACCATAAGATCATGACCTGAGCCGAAGTCAGACGCTTAACTGACTGAGGCACCCAGGCACCCCTTGATTTGATATTTTTAAATTAAAGTCTAGATCAAAGGTAGCAGTTGTTGGGTACATAAAACCATCCTTTCCAAACTGAAATCCTTGTGTGTCAGGATGGAGGGCACAAGGGAAATAGTGACCATGATAGGTGAACATATACTTTTTACAAGCCATGAAACTTTGCAGAGAGAAAGGGGATGATATTTATAATGACTCTAGGAAAGCAAGCATAAAACCAAGAATGTCTTAGGCAAATTGGGGCATAAATTCACCCAAGCCTTTGGTGAGATATTCCAGGATCCCATGTAGCCATAAAATAATGAAAAAAATATGGTGGGGCAAAATAACATTTTTATATTAAGGAAGTTGAAGATACACAACAGAACAGAAAATTCATATGAATGTGTTTTTTATTTTTAACAGCTTTATTAATATAAAGTTCACATACACATACCATATAATTAGCTTATTTGACATGTACAATTTGATTACTTTTAGGTGTGTATTTACAGAGTTGTGCAACCATCATCAGAATCTAGTTTTAGAGCATTTTCTTTCCCTCTAGAAGAAATCCTTTACTCAGTAACAGTCACTCCCAAGCTCTCCTCCCAAGCGCTCCTACACTAGGCAACCACTAATCTGCTTTTTGTCTGTGGATTTGCTTATTGTGAACATTTCATGTAAATAGAGTCATACACTATGTGGCCTTCATGTCTGGCTTCTTTCTTTTAGTGTTTACCCATGTTGTAGCATGTATCAATAGTCCATTCCTTTTGATGGCTGAATAATATTCCATTGTATGCATATACCATATTTTGTTTATCCATCACCAGTTGATGGACATTTGGGTTGTTTCCCCTTTGGGGCTATTATGACTAATACTGTGAATATTTGTCACATGAATTTTTAATATAATTTGGGGACTTTTATGCTTACTTTTGCTACAATGCTTGCTAAAGTCATAAACTTCACTTTTTTCCCCCCTATTTTCTACTAGGTGATTGCATGTGAACAGCAATTGGATACCACTTATGATGCCAGGTGTGACACATGGTCCCTGGGGATCACAGCCATCGAGCTAGGGGATGGAGATCCTCCACTGGCCGACCTGCATCCTATGAGAGCACTCTTCAAGATACCAAGGTCAGAGGATGAACATGGGATACAGTATCTGTAGCCTGTCTTTCTTCCCCAAGCCAGTGGTGCTCATCATGGAAATATTCAACATATTTCAGCAACTTTGGAGCACAGTGGCCTGGAATATCATTCTGCCTATTCTGCGACACTGTATTTATTCAATGGTTTCATTTTCCTGGTCTAAGTAAGATCTTTCTCTTGACACTCAGTGTGTTTTCCTTTTTGGAGGATTTGATCTCAGAAAACAGCAGTTCCTTTCACTCTTGATCCACTCCCAAATTTGTCAGGAAGGCCCTGGGCCATAGTCAATGCAACAGTGATTTGCTTTGCTTTACTCTATCAATCCAGTAATTTTTTACTACTTGCTAAGACGTCTCTTTGGAAGTTTAAAATGATATTACTAATAAAATTATAAACAGATTGGACTGATAAAATAGTAATGATTTTGAACTTGTTAATATTTTGAACATATTAACATAGAACAGTAACTTTAGAATAATCTCTTTGGAGCCACGAAAGCACTTTCCTATCTACGTAGACCCCTCCCCTTCAGTGTGTATATTGACAAATTTTCCCCTTTTTATCGTATTACTAATTAAACACTATTTTATACATGTTTTGGTTAGTTCCTAGATATTGCCAAAACCTGATTTGAAAAGACTGCCTGTTTTTAATACAAATATGTTACCTTTTGAGGACTATCTTAAAGACTGTGCCTGGTACCATAATTCTAATGGAGTGCACACCCAGGGCCTGTGATGAAAGGGGTCTAGGGCAGGGTAGTAGGGTAGTATGTTATATAGCTTGTTACCACTCTCCATTAAACAAATCTTGTCACCCTAGTGCCTATAGCATGAGAATCATATATGCAAAGCCCTGGGGCGCAGTTCTCCAGTCCTAAAGAAATAATGCCAATATGTCGTATTCATGTCTAAATGGGTCCATTTGGGACATTTGGCATGTATTTAAATTAGTAGAAGACCAAAGAATTCGAGTGTGTTTTTAATTTTATCTTTGACCTTCCTGTCTGATATACATGTTCTGAAATATAATGCCTTATCATCCTTTACGTAACAATGTGAATGTAAATCTCGGGTCTAACTTACTTGTAAAATATACTGCTTATTCGGTAAGAGGGGAAACAAGATTACAAAAAAGAACAGAAAACCGGCTCTCTGCCAAGTCTAAGCCATTTCATTAAATTTGAGGAAAACAGAAAAAAAAAAAATCTATGTTTCCTAACTCCTACTGTCATTCAGTGTGTAAGAAGCACTGTACTTCCTGAGCCATTTTAATTATGGTTTAAACTACCAAGGTTGTTAGCCGGATGTTATTACTCTTGGTAATGACACCAGATGGAGGAGGAATGACACCACCATTCGTGTTTATTGCACCTGTGAGCAAGGTGCTTCTGGAAACTACATTCTCTTCCTTATTTCTCTCCTTACTTCTGCCACCATGTCAGAGTATATCTCTGACATGAAGTTCTTAGAATACTAACTGTAGAAATAATTGGGGGGGGGAAAAAGGGATCTGAAAAGCTACCTTGTCCTGAGTGTTCTCAAATCATCGAAACTTTGTTATACTCAAAGCAAGCCAATAAATCTCTTAGAAAGGAAATTTTCAGGAGGACGAGAAGCAAAGCAAGACCATCAGAGAAAAGAATTACTTCTTTTAATGTGCAAATCAGCAGTCTTCAAATGGCCCTAAGAATTGTACAATGAGCCCTAGGCGTGATCTAGTGTAGATGAGTGGCTGCACTTTTCTTTAATGAGCCTGTACAAACTGTACACTAATTTCATTATAAGCTATTTAAGGAGTAATGCAGAACTGAAGACAAAGTGTTTCCATTCTACTAATGAAAACAAAGAGCTGTTAGAATTAGCGTAAGGCAGTACTTCAGCAAGTTCAGCCATCATGGTTGATCAGTGCTGCTTGATTACAGAATTAGATCAGCCTCATTTCCAAGTGATGTGCCTTTGTATTCCTGAACATGCCAAAAACGAAAAGATTTGTTTGGCCTAAAAATAAGAGAAACTAATAACAAAATCTTTTAAGTGGCATTCAGAGCTTTATAGCTAATCATATTTTCCAGTTCCTTACTTTTGTAACCTTGTTTCCAGAAGCAACAGAACAACTCCTAAAGGCATCCTATTAATGCCCCTCTCTGCCACAGTCTCCCTCATATTCTGAACAGCACACCTTTGAGGTTACCTCTCTGTACCCTGGATATTCCTCAGAGGCTTCTGCAGGACTCAGAGTTAAAAAAAAAAAATCTCTAGTATTCATTGTTTCTATTCTGCCAAGTTATTGATGTTTCCCCATAGGGCTCTCAGGTAAAAGCAGAAAGACTCCTTAAAAGAAAAAAATTTATCAGTTAGAAAAATTGGGTCATCTATTAAGTGCATTCAGAGAAACAAGCTGTCATTTTATATGAAGAATGATTAATAACTAATTATCTGTCTTTGAATTGGAAAATTGTGGCCCTGCTTGATGATGCCTGGCAGAACCTCTGACTGCAGTAACACATTAGTCTGTCCAGCTCTGATTGTGCACTGACTGACCAACGTGCACAATCCAACCTTGGTTCTTATTTTTCTAGGAATCCACCCCCTCATCTAAGGCAGCCTGAGATGTGGTCAGCAGAATTCAATGACTTCATTAGCAAGTGAGTAACAACAGAGTCTTTCTTTAAAAATTGTTTTCAACATTTTTTTTTTGAGAAAGAGAGATAGAGTGTGAGTGGGGGAGGGGCAGAGAGAGAGGGAGACACAGGATCAAACCAGGCTCCAGGCTGAGCTGTCATCATAGTGCCCAATGTGGGGGCTCGAACTCAATGGACTGTATGATCATGACCTGAGTGGAAGTTGGATGCTTAACCCACTGAGCCACCCAGGTGCCCCAACAATAGAGTCTTAAAAAAAATGAGAGAGAGAAAGATACCATCTTGCTAGAACTTTGAAATGTGCCTTTTACAACCATTCCTCCATGCTTCTGAATCTCCTCTTTATGTCTTATCTATTGAATAGCCCCAGTAGTTTCTATTATTTTCCTCAAAGCCAAAAACATTTCTTCTGAATGTTCAGTGAATTCATTATTGCTCTAATAATGATCTTAGGGTCACGTTTCTTTGCTTAACCATAGCTATGCTCCTGAAGTTGCATTGTCCGTTTACACATCCTTCTGTCCACCTGCCTTTTGCAAGCTGTGCCCTTAGCATCTTCCACACACTCAACCCAACCATCATCTATGCAATCGGCTTTTTAACCTTTCATGTATCTGCACCTCTCATTCTTGTCACCATCAGGGAATTTTCATTGCAATCAATGAATCAGATAATTGTACAGGTAAAATGCTTATGTATTTGAAATTTAGCGAACATTATTTATTTGGAAATTCAGTTAACAGTTTTTTATTTTTTTATTTTTTATTTTTATTTTTTCCAATATATGAAATTTATTGTCAAATTGGTTTCCATACAACACCAGTGCTCATCCCAAAAGGTGCCCTCCTCAATACCCATCCCCCACCCTCCCCTCCCTCCCACCTCCCATCAACCCTCAGTTTGTTCTCAGTTTTTAACAGTCTCCTATGCTTTGGCTCTCTCCCACTCTAACCTCTTTTTTTTTTCCTTCCCCTCCCCCATGGGTTTCTGCCAAGTTTCTCAGGATCCACATAAGAGTGAAACCATATGGTATCTGTCTTTCTCTGTATGGCTTATTTCACTTAGCATCACACTCTCCAGTTCCATCCACGTTGCTACAAAGGGCCATATTTCGTTCTTTCTCATTGCCATGTAGTACTCCATTGTGTATATAAACCACAATTTCTTTTTCCATTCATCAGTTGATGGACATTTAGGCTCTTTCCATCATTTGGCTATTGTTGAGAGTGCTGCTATAAACACTGGGGTACAAGTGCCCCTATGCATCAGTACTCCTGTATCCCTTGGGTAAATTCCTAGCAGTGCTATTGCTGAGTCATAGGGGAGGTCTATTTTTAATTTTCTGAGGAACTTCCACACTGCTTTCCAGAGCGGCTGCACCAATTTGCATTCCCGCCAACAGTGCAAGAGGGTTCCCGTGTCTCCACATCCTCTCCAGCATCTATAGTCTCCTGATTTGTTCATTTTGGCCACTCTGACTGGCGTGAGGTGATATCTGAGTGTGGTTTTGATTTGTATTTCCCTGATAAGGAGCGACATTGAACATCTTTTCATGTGCCTGTTGGCCATCTGGATGTCTTCTTTAGAGAAGTGTCTATTCATGTTTTCTGCCCATTTCTTCACTGGGTTATTTGTTTTTCGGGTGTGGAGTTTGGTGAGCTCTTTATAGATTTTGGATACTAGCCCTTTGTCCGATATGTCATTTGCAAATATCTTTTCCCATTCCGTTGGTTGCCTTTTGGTTTTGTTGGTTGTTTCCTTTGCTGTGCAGAAGCTTTTTATCTTCATAAGGTCCCAGTAATTCATTTTTGCTTTTAATTCCCTTGCCTTTGGGGATGTCAGTTAACAGTTTTTTAAATGTTTGTATATCTTTGACACAGAGAGAGACAGAGCGTGAGTGGGGGAGGGGCAGAGAGAGAGGGAGACACAGAATGTGAGGCAGGCTCCAGGCTCTGAACAGTCAGCACAGAGCCTGATGCGGGACTCAAACTCATGAACTGCGAGGTCATGACCTGAGCCGAAGCTGGACGCTTAACTGACTGAGCCACCCAGTGCCCCTCAGTGAACATCTTTAATTTGACAAATATTTAACACAAGTGCAGCACCTTCGGACAGTTGACTTGAAGATATGAGTGAATGATTTCTACATATCTGCCCCACAAACCTGTTTTCACAGTCTTACTATGTTTTCACCATAAATTAATAATAATAATAGTAGTAGTAGTAACAGTAGTAATAATAAGGTAAGGGATGACGCAGTTTGTAATTGGAAGAGAGAGAACATTAAGAGTAGGTGTGTTACATCATCAACAATAATAGCCAAACTGTGGAGGGAGCCCAAGTGTCCAGCGACTGATGAATGGATAAAGAAAATGTGGTGTGTGTGTGTGCGCGCATATATATACACATACAACAAATATTACTCAGCCATGAAAATGAAATCTTGCCATTTGCAACAACATGGATGGAGCTAGAGTGTATTATGCTAAGAAAAATAAGTCAGTCAGAGAAAGACAAATCTTACATAATTCACTCATGTATGGAATCGAAGAAACAAAACAGATGAACATATGCCGGGGGAGAAAAAAAGAAAGAGGCAAACAAACCATGAAGACTCTTAAAGATAGAGAACAAACAGTGTTGACAGAGGGAGGTGGGCAGGGCACGGGCTAGATGGGTGATGGGTATTAAGGAGGGCACTTACGATGAGCCCTGGGTGTTGTATGTAAGTGATGAATCCTGAAACCCATATTGCACTGTATGTTAACTAACTAGAATTTAAATAAAAATTTGAAAAGAAAAAATTAGGTGTGTCAGACAACACTCAGAAAATGTGGAAACGGCAAAGAAAGTAGAGGAACCAGTCATACTCACACATACTACCATCATTGGTTTTTCTACCAAGAATATCTGCTCGTTCCTGTAAAGACAAGAGGCTTAGATTTAAGGGTTGTGGAAAATCCAAGGATTGATAGTCCATTTTGTTCCCCAAATTTCCCATAAGCCCTTATTATTGAGTATGCACCATACACTACAGAATATGTAATAAACACATCTCTTGGGAGAATCGCTGGTAGCATTGAAGGGTTCCCCATGTCTGCAGTCCTTTCGCATAGCTCCTTGAATGAACTTGTTGATTTTGACATGTTTCACACAATTTCACCTCTGAGAAACATTTCCTGATTTCCTCTAGGCAGCTAGTTAGTATTCTGTCCTGTGTGCTATCACTGTATTTTTTTCTTCTTCCCCTAGGAACATTGCCACTTTTATTTAACTGCCTCTTTAGACGCCTCTCTTCCCAGCTAGACAGTAAGTAACTGCAGGGCACTGAATATGCCGTATTTGTCGTTGTAATGCCAGTGTCCAGCAGAGTGCCTGGCACACATCAGCTATTTGAACATTTTTTAAATATTAAAAAAAATTTTTTAGAGAGAGAGTGTATAAGCTGGGAAGAGGCACAGAGGGGGAGATTCTTAAGCAGGCTCCACACTCAGGGAGGAGACCAATATGGAGCTCGATCCCACGACCCTGGAATCATGACCTGAGCCGAAATCAGAAGTTGGACACTTGGCTGACTGAATCACCCAGGCGCCCCTCACATCAGCTATTTGATACAGTTTTACTTGAATAAAATAATTTCATATGTGATTCTACTCAATACATTGAACAAGTGCTACAGATGTCAGAAATCGATGCATTCTGTTAATGAAACAAATGAAAATAAATGAAAACTAAGAGCACTTGTTCTTATTTTCAGACATCATCATCCTTATTCCTTAGCGTATTTTAGCATCCTTGGGAAATATGTTATTGCTTAAGCCCAGGAAAATAAATTGCTAAATTATCATACCAGGAGGAGTAACAGTACAGATTAGAAACACCACTGCCCAAGTCAAGGCATGGGTGTCTTCTTCTTCTTTCTTTTCCTATATCCCAAGTGTCAGCCCAACTCTGACCAGTTGTCTTGCTCCTCTGAATCTCATGGTTGGAAGGATACTGGAAAGCATACAGCCCAAACCACACACAGAGCATAAATCCTTCTTGAACATGTACACTGAGTGGCCATCCATCAGTATGTAACCATGTCCAATAAAGGTAATCATACTTCCCAGTGCAGCCCATTCTGTCTGAGAAGCCTTCCTGTTGGAAAGTTCTTCCTTATAGTAACCTGAAATCTGTTTCTCTTTTAATTTTTTTAAATGTTTTATTTATTTTTGAGAGAAAGAGAGAGAGCGCGAGCACACACGTGCGAGTGGGGGTGGGGCAGAGAGAGAAGAGGACAGAGGATCTGAACTAGGCTCTGTGCTCACAGCAGAGAGCCTCATGCGGGATTTGAACTCACAAACGTGAGCTCATGACCTGAGCCAAAGACGCTTAACCAACTGAACCACCCAGGTGCCCCTGTTTCTTTCTTAATTCCATGAATCGATCCCAGGTTCTTTGTCACTTTTGACCACTGAAAACTGGTCTAATCCCACTTTCAAATATTTGAAGACACCTGTCATGGCTGATTAGATGTCCCCTTTGTTCAAATGTCCCTTTCGTGATGCTATTTCAGGTGTTCTCACTACCTTTATCCTTTCTCATCCCGTTGAACCTCATCCTTTTTCATCCCGTTGAACCTACCAAGAGGTGCAGTGTGCCTTAGTAAATCTGCTTCATATACAGCTCTCCAAAAACATCTGGTGTGGAATTTAAACATCTTCAACACATTAGCCTTCTCAAGTAGGTTAGCAGCTTGATTACATAGAAAGAAATAGATCAATTGGGAAGCCTTTAAAAGCATTGTGGGAGGGAAAAGGAAAAGTTTGTTTTAATTTTAGATAACCATTCAAACTGTAATGGCTTCAGTGCTTCCTTCTTTAGCTCCTGGCTTGTAAAGGAGACTTTGCAGCAGAGACCACATTTAATGACCTCTATGCCAGCGTGCTTGCTGGAGCACTAGGGAGGAGTGTTTAGTCGAAAGTTGGTATCACTGTAGTGTCATTGCTCATGGATGTGTGCACTTTTGTAAACATGCATTCTTCATATTGCAGTTTGACTTTTTTTTTTTTGAGGTCTGCTTTGCAGGATGAACATTTGAGAGGAGCCTCGTCCTCTTGTGTTATGGTAGTCCTTAGCAAGATGAATAATAATGCCAAAACTCGAACTTATCTAATAATTACATGGTTTTTTTTTTGTTTTTGTTTTTGTTTTTTTGCTAGTGCAGGTGCTTGACTAAAGATTATGAAAAGCGTCCAACAGTATCAGATCTTTTACAGCATAAATTCATTACTCAAATTGAGGGCCAAGATGTGATGTTGCAGAAGCAGCTGATGGAATTCATTGATATTCATCAAGGCATGGGAGGCACAGAAAAAGCCAGGTAATCAAGTAATATCTTCATTCCAAACATCTTCTAAAGACTCTGAACAATTTTATAATGTAATAGGTGTTAAGGTGAGAAAAGAACTCATTTAAATTCGTTCCTTGTGGTTGGGAGATAAGGGGGTACTTACATGAAAAGTGAATTCACATGTTGAGTTGCATCCCAGTATTGGTAATTGCTGGCCGCATTTTCTAAACAACTTTATCAGAATAAAGAATATAAACTTCAGTAGGTGATTAGTATTGGCATGTATCTTCTTGTGTTTTCTGCTCTTCTGTAAAGTAAGGTATCTTAGATTTGAGATTAAAAAGGAACATAAGTCTTCCAAGACATTCTGATAGTATTATTTCTTGGATCATTTTTTTCAGGCTGAACTATACTCAAAAATCATTTTAAATATTTTCCTACTTCCTATTTGAGTTTCTAATAAGATACTATGTATAGTTTTTATAATATCAGATGTGTTTTTTACTTATTATAGATCGTATGTATGTTTATTTCAGGGATATAGATATAGATAGATTTAAAAGATACAGGGAAGTATATAACAAAATCAATCAGTAAAACATTTTAATCTGTAACCTTTTAGTATCTTATGATGGATATACATTTAAAGAAATTGGAATAGTATTTATATGTGTTCTGTAGCCTGCTTTTTTTTTCTTTTTAAGCCCCATCGCCTATTTTGCCCATTCCCCACCTCCCCCCCCAACCCCACCCCCCCCCGCCCCATACTCTCTTCCCTCTGGCAACCACCAGTTTGTTCTCTGTATTTATGAGTCTGTTTTTGTTTGTTTGTTTTATTTTTTAGATTACACATAATAGGTGAAATGATATGGATTTGTCTCTGTTGGAGGTTTTTTTTTTGTGGAATTTATTTTGAGATGGAGAGAGCGTGTGTGTGCACTCAGGTGAGGGAGAGGCAAAGAGAGAGGGAGAGAGAATCCAAGGCAGGCTCCACACTATCAGTGCAAAGCCCCACGTGGGGCTCAATCTCATGAACTGTGAGATCACGACCTGAGCTGAAATCAAGAGTTGGATGCCTAACCAACTGAGCCACCCAGGCATCCCTGGACTTGTTTTAGTTAACATCATACCTCTAGGCTTATTCATGTTGTTGCAAATGGCAAGATCTCATTCTTTTTTTATAGCTGAGTAATATTCCATGTGTATGGGGAGATATATATATGTGTGTGTATATATACATATATTGGGTTGCTTCCGTATCTTACCTTACCTATTATAAATAATGCTGCAGTGAACACAGGGGTGCATACATCTTTTCAAACTAGTGTTTTCATTTTCTTTGGGTAAATACCTAGTAGTGGAATTACTGGATTGTATAGTATAGCCCTTTTAAATTTTTTGAGGAGTCGCCATACTGTTTTCCATGGTGGCTGCACCAGTTTACATTCCCACCAACAGTGCACAAGCATTCCCTTTTTTTGACATCCTCACCAATACTTAATTATTTATCTTTTTATACTAGCCATTCTGACAGGTGTGAGGTGATACCTCATTGTCATTTTGATTTGCATTTCCCTGATGATAAGGGATCTTGACCATCTTTTCATATGTCTGTTGGCCATATGTATATCTTTGCGGAAATGTCTATTCAGGCCTTCTTCCCATTTTTCATCAGATTATTTGTTGCTGTTGGGTTGTAGAAGTTCTTTATGTATTTTGCATATTAACCTCTTATTGGATAGGTCATTTGTGTGGATTTTCTCCCATTCAGTAAGTTGCCTTTTCGTTTTGTTGATGGTTTCCTTTGCTGAGCAGAAGCTCTTTATTTTGAAGTAGTCCACATAGTTTATTTCTGCTTTTGTTTTCCTTGCCTGAGGAAACATATCCATAAATATGTTGCTAAGGCCAATGTCCAAGAGTCTACTGCCTATGTTATCTTTTAGTTTATGGTTTCAGATCTCACATATAGGTCTTTAATTCATCTTGAGTTTATTTTTGTGTATGGTGTGAGAGAGTGGTCCAGTTTCATTCTTTTACATGTAGCTGTCCAGCTTTTCCTAGCACCATTGAAGAAACTGTCTTTTCCCCATTGTATATTCTTGCCTCCTTTGTTCTAGATTAATTGACCATATACGAGTGGGTTTATTTCTGGACTCTTTATCCTCTTCCACCGATATACATATTGGAACATGCTTGTTTTCACTGAAGAGTGAATATCCATGTCATTAAATCTATGTAATCCTATGACAGATTTTTTTTTAATTGCTGCAGAACATTACCTTGCGTGACTATTCAGTGATTGATTTAAATAATCCCCTATTAGACATTTAGGTTGTTGGTAATTGTTTTTAATTCTAATAAGTAACACTGTAATGAACAGAGTTGTACATGAATCCGTTGTTTCCTAAAGATAAATTCCTAGAGACAGTGCTAAGTCAAAGAGTAGCCTTTTGTAATTTCAGTTTATTCTTGAGAATTCTATTAGTTTCATCTCAGGAATGTATCACTAATTAGGGATAAGTTGGGAGAAGTGAGTAGAAAATAGTACATGACTTAAAAGGGGACATTGTATTAGGACTTTATATTATCTCATGTGATTTACAACAGCCCTGAGTGAAATGTTCTAGAACACCCCATGCCCCATTTTCACAGCTGAGAAGAAATAAGTTAGCAGAGGCTAATTAACTTGTACAAGGCTGCCCAGGTAATGGATGGCATAGCAGGGATTCAAATCCTGATCCCAAAGCCCAGGCTTTATTCACATGAGTAAATGGAGTAATGATGGTAGACCTCTCTGGAGGTAGTAGTCCTTGCCTGTATGAGTTTACAGCCTTGCTGGAGAGAGAGCACTCATATATCTGTAATGAAGAAACATTATGTTGTGAGTGGAATGAACTGCAGAAAAGAAGGATGCAGGCATGTAGTTTATGGTGAGGAGGTGGCCATGGGTTCATACATACCTATCACTTCTTCTTTGTTGAATCCAGTTCCATAGTTGGCCACAACCCCTTCTTCCCAGAGCAAGCAGACAAATAAGAAACAAAATGAACAGAAATTTAAGTGTACCAACATTGTGCAAGGTGTTCAAGAACTATAGAGAATTTGAGGTTTTACCTTATTTGCAAGCTAATAAGTTAACCTTCCAGTTTCGTGCATATTGGCAGGAGATATGAGACTCCTGGATCAGAGACAAAGGACTTGACTACTCTTGTTAAGCCAGCAACATGAGTTTTACATTCATGTTCATTGTCCTTGCCCCATAAGTCCTAGGGCTGATGGACGGGTAGGTATATACAGTGGGTTTGCCTCACAGTTTGGGAATCTTGAGCTTGGGAAACACCACTCCTTGAAGAGGCTAACAAACCTGCCCAAACTTTGTCCTGGAGCAGTCATTATCTTTACTATCCTGTTCAGCAAACCCAACCTCCTTCTGTCCTGTAGAGAGACATTATCTCTAACTTCCAAGACTGTTTACAATACAAGCATCATTGGAAATATAGTCTGGGAAAAAAGCTAATATAGGACATCCAGAAATGTGAGAGACCCATCGAGGATTGTCTCCCAACATCCAAGCATCATAGGAATGGTTGAACTACACAATGTTTAGATTATAAGCACGTTGCTCTAAGTTCCAGAGATCAAAATAAAGAAAAAATTATTGAAAACAACTGTATATTGGGTACTACTTTAGGCTCAACACTTCTGTTTCTGAGTCACAAAGCTGATTCTTATTTATCCTGTTAAGAATTCAGAATATGGGGGCACCTGGGTGGCTCAGTCGGTTGAGCGTCCGACTTTGGCTCAGGTCACGATCTCGCGGTCCGTGAGTTCGAGCCCCGCGTCAGTCTCTGGGCTGATGGCTCAGAGCCTGGAGCCTGCTTCTGATTCTGTGTCTCCCTCTCTCTCTGCACCTCCCCCGTTCATGCTCTGTCTCTCTCTGTCTCAAAAATAAATAAATGTTAAAAAAAAATTTTAAAAAGAATTCAGAATATGCTTTGAATATGAAAACTCCTGTCTTACTCAGTTGTAGAAAATTTTCAGTCATTATTCCTTTAAATATTGGTCCTCTCTTATGCTTTTTACTTTCTACTTCTAAGAGATAAATATTGCAATGTCCTAATATACCTTATGTGTCTTATATTTTCTATTTTATGTTTGTCATTCATTTATTCACCCCTCCTGTATTTTGGATAATTTCTTCAAAGTTGTTTTTCAATTTACTAATTCTTAAACTAGGACTAGTCTAGAGTTATCCTATATACTTATTTTTCATGCTGATATTTCTATCAACTGCTGTGTTTTTCATTTCTAGAATTTCTCATCTTTTATAAACATTTATTCTTTATTCATATCTGACTTTTTATATCTGGCTGTTCATATCTAGCTAATATATTTCTTTTTTGTGAATGCAGTCCTTTTTCTCTGTAACAGTCTAGACTGTGTAACAGTCTTTTTTTGATTTGCATTTCAATAAGGGTGAATTGTCCTGATTATTGAGGTCATTTGTTTCCTTAATATTTGGTTTCTTCTGTGGTTTAGAATTTTGGTTTGCTCTCTCATCTTGAATGGGAGAGATTTTGCTCTGCTTTTTCTTTCCTTCTGCATTCTTTACTCCTATTTTGGAGGTTTTGCTTTGCTATATTCTGGCTTCTGAAGCCTTTCTGCCCGATAGGACTTTGAGAATATTGCAGATCTGGCCACAGAGCCAGTAGGAAGTAGACCCCATGGCATCTCAGGCACTTGGCTCCATAAAAGGAAGAAGATGCCGAATTTTTTCAGTGTTTTCTTCCAGGTAAGAGACACCCCCTCCCCACATTCAATTGCATTCTCTCTACTCAGCCTAGATAAGGGTCTTCACTGCAGGTGGCTTCATTTCAGCCTATAGTTTCTGTCCTCTCACCCAGGGCATATCTGACCTGTTAGGTCCACTGTAATGCTCACCTTGTTTTAAAGAATGTCTTTGTCTTTTTAATTCTACTTAAAAATCTTTTTAAAAAATTTTATCTTTCACAAGTGTACATTTGGAGGGGGTGGGTGTGGCATTTGAATCATTAATGCACAACACCTTTTTGACCACAGATTTTAGTTCCATGCCATAGGTAGAGGGAATATTTTCCTGCTCTCAACACTTTTATACTAGTTCCAAAGTGTGAGATGTACTGAGACAAACAAAAATAAAAAGAAGAAGAAGAAGGAGGAGGAGGGGGAGGGAGAAGAGGGGAGGAGAAGGAGGGGGAGGGGAGAAGGGGGACGGTAGGCTGTGGTACGCCACTGGCAACACCTTGGGAAAAAGTAGTTTTTAAGATCATGCAAAATTATTTGATTTGGTACGGTTTGGTACAGTCCCAACATTGGTAAAATTGATCCAAAATCTGACTGTACCAAATCAACATAGCTAACTCAAAGCTGACATTTTTTGTGCACGATATTCGCTTTGGAATTGGACTGATGTATGTATTTGGCTGGATAACTTTTTTAAAAATCACAATTCAGGTTTAAAGAAGATTGTCCTACAATAAATTGAACACAAACTAAGTCCTTTAGTTTCCTGATAATAGTGAGGGGACATTGTTGGAGGCACTGTGGAATGGATACAAGGAATTTCTATGTTAAGTCAAGGCACTCTCATAACTTACTCAACTGTTCTGAGGAGTCAGGGTGTGTATGCCTGCAGCCACTCCTTCTGTGACCTGCTCCAAACCAAGGGAACACATTTTTCACAAGACTTAAATGAACAATGTTAAGTGCAGGCTGAATCAGTGAGAACTTTAAATTATAAGGTATTTTATTTTATTTTTTTAAATTTTTTTTAACGTTTTTATTTATTTTTGAGACAGAGAGAGACAGAGCATGAACGGGGTAGGGGCAGAGAGAGAGGGAGACACAGAATCGGAAGCAGGCTCCAGGCTCTGAGCCATCAGCCCAGAGCCCGATGCGGGGCTCGAACTCACGGACTGTGAGATCGTGACCTGAGCTGAAGTCGGATGCTTAACCGACTGAGCCACCCAGGCGCCCCTAAATTATAAGGTATTTTAAAAGGAAAGTTTTACTTTTGAATGCAGAATTTCAAAGTACTCAATTGCCTGATTTAATGGGAATAGATGAAAGTCATTTGTAATTGAAATGTACTATTCAGCATTCTTGACTAAAAACAAGCCAATTTAAGAAGAAAAGCAATTGAGTGAAAAATACTGGATGGCTCAGAGGATTGAGGGGAAGGCAGAGCCAGGCTTAGGCTGAAGCAAAGGAAACCTCAAATAGCCTCCCTCAAGAACTGCCTGCTCAGAGGCCACCTCTGATACCCACCCTCTCTGCCCCAACATGTCCTGCGGCAACACTGGTTTCTTGAATGCCACAACTGCCTCAAAATATTTGTAAACTGACCTTGAGCTCACTCCCTCAAGATTCTAATTCCTTACAAGACCATCTGGTTCCCCATGCTTAGGTCACAGGTCCATGTTGTTGGTGAAAGAATGCGGTGAGAAACACTTGCTTCTCCCTCACTTCCAGCTTTTGTGTATGAGGCAGAATCCCTTCTTGCAACCATCTTGGACTTTCTTCCTACAGAGGAAGGGTATTTTGAGCCTGAGTACATCTCACACTTTGGAACTAGTATAAAAGTGTTGAATGAATATCCATTATGTGCAATATGGAAATAAGTTTCTATAATTCTTTCTTTTATACATCTTGAACATTTACCTAAAAATATTATCTACTGTATAATTTGCATTCCTTGCAAAAAAAGGAAAAACCTAGCCCAGCACCTTCTTGAATGATAAATCCCAAATTATAATATCATTTTGTGGTGGCTATATTATTAACATGTTACTCTTAAAAATTTCTTCTGCTGTATATACAAAGCAAAATAACTTTAATATTTTACTTGATACCCTCAATATGCTAGTGGTGATTAATGTGTATAAATTGTTTTGCATATAATTTTATAGAAGCAAAAAGGAATATTTGTAAGAGTTTAGTAACTCAAACATAGTTATTTCTTAGGTCAAAAACACTGGCCGTTTTTGTGGCGTTCTTACCATCTCCTCACTTGTCCCAGCATATATGGTTTTCAAACCAGGATATAAGGTAACTTTGAGACTTATTTCAAAGGATTAACAAATGAAAGAAAAACTAAAAACTTACCTCATCATTCAGTTCTAAAAGCCTGGTTCAAGCTGTCAATTTGTTATTTATGTATAAGACTTTATGTCATGTAAATTCACTTGAATGGGATTTTGATTTTACAAAAAAAAAAAAAAGAGAGAGAGAGAAAGAGAAAGAAAAATCAGTAGGAGGTAATAATAGGGCTTTTTCAGTGTGATACAATGCATGATTCCATTTTACTCTCTATTTTCTGGGAAGGATAATTTTTCTCTAATGGCTGTAACTATGCCATTGTGAAAATTATTCACCCTTTGGAACATTTACTCATTTCCCTTAATATGTGGGACTTTTACAATGCTTATCCTGGCTGCTCTTAGAATAACCATTCTTTTGATTCCCATCTTCACATGAATATTTCAAAGATACTTCAAACTGAACATGTCCAAAATTGAACTTATGCTGTCCCACCCAAAATTAGTTCTTTGGTCACTTTCTTATTGATGGTACCACTACTCAATTCCTTATGCCAACCAGAAATCTAGGAATTATCTTGACATACTCTTCTCTCCTACTTTCTGTTTTTAGTCCATAGCATGACTAAATTTCTTATGCCCCCATTCAACCCACTACCAATTGTGATATAATCCTTGCTACCATGGAAATCATTGATTGAGATAATACCAGTGTTGTCTCAATATTTATCGAGGCCATTGTGTAAAGCTCTAGATCGCGCGTTACACAGGGGTCTGACAGCTAAAGCATATATAGTCTGTGCACTTGGGAGCTCACTTTTTAATAAAAGGGATAAGGAAAGCATGTAAATAACCATTATACAAAGTAAGAAGTTTTAATCCCATGAAAGGAATACAAACAATGTCCTATGAGAGAAGCAGAGAATGTTTATGGTAATAGGGACAGGAGGGCTTATCCAGGAGGTGGCCTTTGAATCAGGGGTGGGATAAACAGGACTTAATCATGTGTGAAAATAGAGTTACCATCCTCTGAACATGATTTCTAGAAAGAACAGCAGAGCAAAATCATGAATGCAGGGAGATACGCTCACAGAAAGGCAAGCATTTAATCAGAGTTGTAATGAGAAAACTCAGAAGTATGGTTGTAGATATCCCTGGAGAGCAGACCACAGAGAGCATTGAGAGTTAGGCAAGACATAACCAGTGTTCTTGACAGCCCACACTGGGGATGCCCCCCCCCCCCATGCTGCCTGTGTCCTGCTGTGCACCGTCCTTTAATTGTTGGTAGTAAAAGGTAAACTATGGATACACCAAGACAGACTGAGGCAGCAATTTTGGATGCATTTTGCTTGTCCCTAGTATTTCTTCCTAACTTTATTACATTTTTTGGAAGTGGAGGAAGTCCGTCCCCATCATGTTTAATGATCAAGACAGTGTGTGGCTAGTGTTTGGCTGTTTGGAGATGACAAATGTATCCATACATGTTTATTTCTATGATTTGTGAGATGTTTTCATTGTTTGGTGTGTGTGTCTGTGTGTGACTGCTTATATTCTAAGTAAATTTTATCTTGGCAAATTCCAGTTTTATCTTGGCCAAAATGAGAGGGTAAAGGAATTGTCCATATGAAATATAAGAGGAAAGTTCTCATTAAGGCATGACCTGGTGGCAGTGTCTGTCCAAGATAGAAAACTTAGAAAATGACAAGTTAAGCCCGGGGAATATTAAGCTAAGGGCCCATCTAGGGCCAGAAAATTTAGAAAAGAAATTATAACTTACCTTTCCCGGCCTGAAATATTTTCTTATGTTTTTCTTTACTACTTCCTCTTGCCCAAAAGTTCCCAAGTAAGAGCTAAATACCTTTTAAAGCATAGTCTCTTGAAGGAATTTTATAAGGAATAGGCTACTGAATAAGTATCCCTTAGGAAGACCGTTATGAGTGTCTCAGCTTTTAAGTTGCAATAAATAAAGGAATTCAAATAAAACAGGAAGAAGAAGTTGTTAAAACGTACTAAGAAGCTATAAATAATTCCTAGGAGTTAGTTACGTTGATGCTTCAAACAGAGTCAAATGCTGTACAGAGTAAAAAAAAAAATCAAGGAAAGGGTAAAACCATCAGCCAAGGGGGATAAAAAAGACTTGTTCAGGTTCATTATATATCCTGTCATGCAGAAAAGCTGGGGCCAGAACCCATTTGTCCTAATACCTACTTCAGTCCTTCTCTGTATTATGCTGCTTTTTTTTTTTCTCCAGAGAATAATCTTACAAGCATAGGCTGTTATTGCTAGAAGGGAACTTTTCTTCTGATTCCTTATTTGAGAGGCCAGAAAACTAAAGTCCAGAAAAATGGAATCCTGCCAATTCAATAGCCAGTTCATGGTCAGTGCTGGGCTGTCGCTCAAAGCCCATGATTTTCAAACCAGTACTCTTACTAGTTTCTGTTTTCCTCTCTAGTAGTAGAAATCCACAAAACTGATGATACAAAGAGTTTCTGTCAGACTTTTTGGGCTGCTCTGTATTACTTACTCATAGTGGGCATTTCCAGTATAACCCAACTTCTCTGAGGTACTGCAGTTGGAGTTTACATTACTGAGTAGTGGATTCAAGGGTCAATAAATCTTTGCTTGTGTTTCCCCAGACTTCTTTGTTTTAATTAAGAGGGTAGAATATAGAAATAACTGAGTTTGAAATGGCAATCTAATTTACAGTATCTTTGAAATATTTGGGATATAGTCCTGTAGCAACCCTATTTTAGTGACTGCTTGACGTGAGTTGATAATCATCAACATGGTGATCTTTTCATTTCTTTGAAAAGTGTCCCTCATCTCTGCGATGAGTTTAAGGATTTGCCTTTGTTATTGGTAAGCAAGTTATCAGCAGGGGCCAACAAAACTGCATTAATTTAAAAAAGACTTTGTCCCATTTCTCTGGTAATTACTACTTGAAGGTATACCACGCTCCAAGACTTCATTAAGCATTATGTTATTTTTCAGTCCTTGATTTTGCCGAGATCTGAAATGGCAAACCCTCAAAGGCTCCCATCATGTCACTGATGATGGTAGGTGGGCCTGTGATGACCACCATATCCATCCCTTCCCTGGTATCTTTCCCCTGGCCATCAGGCCACTTTCTGGTTGCTGACCCTGCCATGCATTTTTGTTCCTCTCCATTTGGGCTCATGCAGTGTTCTCTCCTTGAAATCCCCCCGCTTCATTCTCTCCTTGAAAATATACTTCAAAACCATATCTCCAAAAGTCAGTTCAGCACTTCTGAGACACCTTTCCCCAAAGCCCCAAGCACATGTTTACATCTTCTGTCCTCTGTGGTCATACAGCCCTTTGTTCCTGCTTCAGAGTCACATAGACCTGGGTTCGAGTCCTCATCCTTCTGTATACCAGTTCTGTCATGTACTAGTTTTGTGACTCTGGGCAAGTTATTGAACCTCTCTTAGATCCAGGTAATCCTTGTTTATGAAATGGGAGCGCTGATAATACCTACCCCATAGAGCTGTGAAGCCTATGCCTAAAAACACATGAAGCACAGGACCTGACACAGTGTAAGTTATCACCATCACTTAATGGTACTTATATACAGTATATTTTGTGAATCTTAATCATCTTTGTATCTCCAGTGTGGGGTCCAGGACTTTGCATGCAGTAAGATCTCAATAAATATATAGTTGATTCTTGAATAACATGGGCTTAGGGGTGCCAACCCCCTGTGCAGTTGAAAATCCAAGTATAGCTTTTAACTCCCCCAAAACTGAACTAAGAGCCCACCACTGACCAAAAGCCTTACTGAGAACATAGTCATTTAATACATTTTGCATGTTGTATGTATCATATATTTATTTATATATACATATATTTTTACAACAAAGTACCTAGGAAAAATAAAATGTTATTAAGAAAATAATAAGGAAGAGGGGCGCCTGGGTGGCTTAGTCGGTTGAGCATCCAACTTCAGTTCAGGTCCTGATGTCGCAGCTGGTGAGTTCGAGCCCTGCGTTGGGCTCTGTGCTGACAGCTCGGAGCCTGGAGCCCGCTTCGGATTCTGTGTCTCCCTCTCTCTCTGCCCCTCCTCCACTCACACTCTGTATCACTCTCTCTCAAAAATAAACAGACATTAAAAAAAAAGAAAATAATAAGGAAGAGAAAACACATTTACAGTACTGTCCCGTATTTCTGGAAAACAACTTGCATATAAGTGGACCCATGCAGTACACACCCAGGTTGTCCGAGGGTCAACTTTCTATCTTGACTTGAAGAGTTTGGGTTGAGATCTGGAATAGAAAGCCCTCAGCTGGCTTCATATATTTAATAGACACAATTAATAGTGCACTTAACTACTTATTACTTAGCTGTGAAAAAAAAAGAGACACAACATGAAAGGGTGTTTTTTTGAGAGAAGGGTTTTAAATTTTTTTCTAGAGAAAACTTTTTTTTTATAGTTCCCTTACTGGGTTAGGGGCAGAAGCAAAAAGGGGACTTGGGGGAAAAATGGTAAAATTTACATTAATATCTCATTTGTTCCTAAAATCATCTCGATGATGTCGTGTGGCACGGTCCTTCTTTTAGGATAACACCACCGAAGCAAAGTTCTCACGTTCATCTCTTGGCTGTTTCTTGAAATTCAGTTATTCATTCATCAGGAGAATCTGACTAATACCCTGGGGGTAAATCATGTGTTGCATAGAGGCGTTTTTGATAGTGGAAGTTATGGGTTGGGTGGATTTGGTCATGCCATTGTTTTCTAAGCAACACATGCAGTTCTAGAACACAGAAACTTGTTCTTGCAAGAGAATATTGCATTTTCTGTTTGAAGCCTCGACTTATAAGGCCTGAGCTCTCATTATCACTCAGGTTTTACCAGTTGTGGCAACACAGTTATTCACATGCTCCCACTTATCTTTGCCTGCTTCACTCACTCTATTACATTTCTCAGATGCCAGTGGTTGGAACCCTTTGCTTTGAAACGTATTTTGATTATCTCTGCTTCTTAATTCTTTTGAAAGAATAATGAATATGAATATTAGCTTATTTGTAAAAGTGCCCCTTACTTATTTAAAAACCCAATAAATATATAAAAATATAAAGAAGTTTTAGGTAATCAGTTAAAACCACAGCATCAAGAGAAAATAAAAGACCTAGCATAAATATTTGGTGAGTGTGTGTGTGTGTGTGTATAGCAAGAGAGAGAGAAAGTTCTTACAAATATGGAATTATTCTATAAATACTATTTTTATTGAAATTCTTATTGATATGATTATAAATTTATATGCATCTATAGGAAATAGTACAGGAAGACCCATGTACCATTACCCAATTTCCCTCAATGGTTACATTTTACAGAACTGTATGAATACTATTTTAAGTATTTGACTAATATTTAACAGAAGAAAGAGAAACTTAGAGCAGAAAAGAAGAAATTGTTGAAAGTCAGATAAATGTTTATCTTTCTTCACCTCAATAGTTTTTGGTTTTAAAGGTTAGATTCATTTTGATTTGATTCTAGACAGTATCTGCTACCTCCTTGCTCTGAAGAATGGAGTTAGCACAGTTACACTTCTTCCCACCTCCTTGATTTCTGCATCCTGGGACTGTTACACAATTCTTTTATGTAGTCAATGCTTCATGTTCATGGTCTGTCTATAAGCATGCTTCCTAGGGATGTCTAATCTTTTTTCTGTATTTACGTTGATTCAGTGCTCACCTCAAGTCTTTTCAATTATACCCTCCCTTTTCTGAGTGCCTTATTTTAATTATTCTCTTGGGGAGCTAAGATTGTGTCGTCTCATCGTTATTTCCAGAAAGCCTCAAACCCTAAATTCTTGCCTGCTTGAGCTCGAAACTCAGTTTAGTTGGGTAAAATATGCTTAGGTGTGCATTTTCTGTTCCTCCAGACACTGCAGGCACTGTTCCACTCTGTCTTTGGCAGTGTGCGTTGCTGTTGAGGGAACCAAGGCAAGGAGACTCCTCCCTTTGTCCACAGCCAGTTCTTCTGCAGGACGTCCATAGGTGTTTTGCAACTTCGCCAAGCCGTGTCTTAGTGACCGTCCTTCTGTGTCAGTTTCACTTACACCCTGTGACGTGCGGGAGCCAGTTCACGCTGCCTCATGAGAGCCAATTGAACCTGTGTTCTTTTCTCTTTCATTTTGTGTACTTGACCCAGGTACCTGACCCTGTCTGTGAATTCAGTCACGTTTATTCTGCCTCTTTTTTTCTGTCATCATTTTTCCTCCAGTCCTTTTCTGATCACAGCCAACTCAGTTTTTGTCTCTTTCTGTTGTCTTAGAATCTCTTTATTAAAGCTTTGTACCATCTCTTCCAAGAGAAAAAAAATCTTTGGATTGTTCCTTTTAAATGAGAAGATCATATAAGAAACATCTCTGAAGGATAGAGAACTTTTTGTCTGCACTTTTTCTGCGATTCTTTTCTGTGGTATGTGTTCTTCATTTGCCTTTTGCTTATAATCCTTAACTACTATTCCTCTTCTTCTTTTTTTTTTTTTTTTTTTTTTGGTTAAAAGTATGGATGGTGAGGGGTACCTAGGTGGCCCAGTCGATTAAGCATCCAACTTCAGCTCAGGTCATGATCTCACGGTTCATGGGTCCGAGTCCCACACCGAGCTTTGTGCTGACAGCCCAGAGCGTGGAACCTGCCTTGGATTCTGTGTCTCCCTCTCTCTCTGTCCCTCCTCCACTCACGCTCTGTCTCTCTTTGTCTCTCTCAAAAATAAATAAACATTAAAATATTTTTTTTAATGTATGGATGGTGGCGAATGTCTTCTCAAGTGGGATTGGAAATAGCTGCATTCTAGCCAAAAATAAAAAAGTGGGAATGGAGGAAGGATGATTTGAGAAGTCTTCAGTTTGTATTCTCTTGAACATCCTCTCACCAAATCTGTATTTTCTTTGCCTTCTCTCAGTTTTGAACATTTAAGAAGTCAGTGCACAAAGCCACTGGGCGGTACAAACCCAGGTAGCACCATTCATACTCCTCTCTCTGTGGCTCACAGCAAAAATCCATAATGATAGTCTTTCTGTGTCATGACCTTATGTAGTATATGAACTGCTGCTGCTGCTTCTTTCCCTTTGTCCGGCCTTCCCCTGGCCATTGGCCACCCTCTGCTGGACTAGAAGATGATAGGTCAATCCCATGGTCTTCTCCAGCTCCCATGCCTTGCTTTCCTGCGTGTGAACTGGGTCTCATCAGAACTTTTTCCCCACTGTGAACTACTCATGCCCCTAGAACTGATAGCTCTGAGCAAAGGCTCATTGAATCCACCTTTCAGGGCTGTGCACTTTCTTTTAGAAAAATCTCTTTTCTGCAAATAACCATGCGATGACACAATTTAGCTACCCAAGGGAATAATGAAAATAAAGAACTCAGAAAATGGGAGGTCTAAGGAGTTATATGTTGGTTCTCAGCTTCCTCTCTCATTTTAACACAGATTTCACAGTGTTTGGCAATTATGACTATAGTTTGGGGCTATGGCCATTTCTGTTTTTCATTAAACAAAGAGACTTCTCAACTATTCATCCTTTTTGTTTATTGAGTGGTCAGGGTAGGGAACAATGATGTTACTCTGTGATCTTTAACTTGAAGTAACTCTTGCCCTGCTTCTTGATAAAATGGGACAGGGTGTGGTGGATTACAGGTTATCACAATTTTGGGATACTTCTTACATCAAGAGTGGGAGTTTATGTTGCCCCCGCCTTGAGCCCCAGCATTTTCTGTGACTTCCTCAGTTAATAGAAGACAGCCAGATAGATTACCATCTGTGATATTAGCTGTGCTCATGTGATTTTAGCACAAACAGAAAGCTGGATAGAGTAAAAAGTACTTCCTGATTCATTCTTTATTATCAGGGTCCAGATTCAGCCTTGAAAATTTTGTCCCCCTAAGTACTTTCACGTAAAGTTCCTTTCACGTAAAAATGCTTTCAAGAAACACATACAAGGATGAAATCCTATCATATTTCCTATAAGTTCCTGTGGACTAATTTATGTCATTTTCTTGATATCTTCAGCATCAGTTAATTAAAGATGTTTTTTCATTACCATTTAGTATTAACATATGCTAATTACTTATAGGGAAATTTAAATTTTATCAGATATTAGGACCACTTTACAAATTCTAAAAGCTTTCCTCAGATTCCCAAATTCCTGTAATGTTAATTTTGCAGTGATTCTAGGAAATGATTATTTTAATGATAGCATCACCCATTTTTAGACATCTTAAATTCATTCAGACACTCAGTTGTTTTTAAAATATTTATACTTTTTCTTATAATTTTATAATTATTTTAAGAGTTTCCTGAAAACGATCACATTTGAGTTCATGGGGTAAAATGCCGTGAATCCAACAAGTACGTGTACTTAATTAAAGAGGGCAAAATATAACACATTTTTCTAAAAAGAACAAAATTTCCAGAAAGATTCTTCATGTGCATCTTTTGGTCTTTCTCTTAAAAGACTTTAAAAATTTTTTATTCTAGGGGCGCCTGGGTGGCGCAGTCGGTTAAGCGTCCGACTTCAGCCAGGTCACGATCTCGCGGTCCGTGAGTTCGAGCCCCGCGTCAGGCTCTGGGCTGATGGCTCGGAGCCTGGAGCCTGTTTCCGATTCTGTGTCTCCCTCTCTCTCTGCCCCTCCCCCGTTCATGCTCTGTCTCTCTCTGTCCCAAAAATAAATTAAAAACGTTGAAAAAATTAAAAAAAAAAAAATTTTTTTATTCTAGAGAGGAAAAAATAACCTAATGGATTGTCAAAAGCCTTGACCTACATTATAAAGATTGCAAGAAATACTGTACTATTACCTATTTCTTTCTTTTTCAAATTAGCAATGGCCTAGGATTTGAATGCATCCATTTTTGGTATTGTTGCCCTAAGAAAAGTCACATTTGCATAGAATTACATTGACTGTTGTATTCTGCAGTACCTCATAGGAGGCAGGACACGCACTGTGGATACTAATTTTTTTGCAGCAGAGCGAGATGTACAGGGTGAGTGGAGGGCAGACATACTATTTTCCCTGAGTGTCTTCACATTTTTAATCCTCTAAATATATTTTTGCCATCATGTCAAAGACCTTAGTAATAAGGCAATTGAGCATAACTTACTGGCATAACCTAGCTTTAAATGAGCTGAAACTTTTTAACCGCCTTTTTGCTGGGGAAGAGGAGAGAAGTGTTTTTTAAGGATAGTAGTCAAGGTTTACAGCACAATATTTCAGTCTTTGAGTAGAATTCAAAATGACATGCCCCTCATTTCTTACTGCCAAGCACGTAAAGCTTTATCTCTGGCTGTTCAGCTGCCCTAATCTTGTTTGCTTCCCCATTTAGTTTTGTAATCTCTGGGGAGAAAAAAAAAAGCTGTATTTATAGAATTTTTAGTTTTGGAAGATTATGATTCACTTTGAAGTTAGATTTTTATACACTTATGTAAATACAGCTGCTTTTTTGTTTTTTGGGTTTTTTTTAAGGGAAAAATCTGAAGTTAAAATGCTCAGGGTTTTTTTCAAAAAGAAGGAAAGAACGGGAAATAAATAAATACTTAACCATGGCAATTCCAATCTTGGGAATAGAAATTGAAATGGAATACTGTTATGTCATGGTTGATTCTTATATGGATATTACTGTACCACAAGTTCCTCTCAAAAAACTTGTATCTTTCTTCCTATCTACCTACGTACCTACCTACGTATCTATCTATCTAGACATTACCTGGGCAGCCCGGCCTAAAATGTGGGTGTTGTTCATGGTCTGTGGATGATAGTATAATTCCTCTATGTTTACTGAAATAGGGTGGAGGGTGGGCATGTATTCTGTTTGGGGATGTTAAATTTGTTATGCCAATCAAATAAAAAACTAGAGTTACTAAGTAGGTTAGCTGGATATAGGAGTCTGGACTTCAAGGAGGAAGTCCGTGTTAGAAATGGTTTTTATGTCATTTGCTTATAGAGCAAATGCCATGGTACTGCATGAAGTTACTGCGTGTGAGTGCTTAGAAAGAGAAGTGAAGGGGACCAGAACTCTGGGAGACACTAACATTTCGGAACCTGACAGAGAGAGAGGAGATTGAGGGAGTGGGGTCTGTTGCAAGCCATATAAACCACGTGTTTCAAGAAGGAGAGAATGGTCCACTCTGGCAAATAGTGTTGAAAATTCGAGAAAAATAGAATAACACTTGAGTTTGGACCCAGCAAGTTCTTCAGTGACCCTGATGAGGGCCATCTTGGTAGAGTGGGTGGAGGGAAGCCTCGGCTGGGAGAGTTAAAGGATAGAGGTGATATGAAGAAGAAAGCTAGGGAATATGGACTATTTCAGGAAGCTCAGCTGTGAAATGAGATATGGTACAGTCACTGGAAGGCATAGAGCATCAAAGGAGAGATTTTTAAAGCTGGGAGATTGTAGGCTGACAGGGAGAGGTTGACAATGCAGATGAGAGGGGAGAGATAGAGCAGTGACTCCTGGAGAAAGTACATGAACAAGTAGGTGAGCTGGCCTTTGCTCAGAGTGGGGACAGTTTATCCATCCTAACCAGAGAGAAGGCTGAGAGAAAAAGTTTACTTGTTTAAAATATAGCAAAGAGACTAAAAGGAAACACTAAAATGTTAACAATGGTTGTCTCTTGGTGATGGGGCTATAGGTGACTTTTGTCTTACAACTTTTGACATTTTTCTACTTTTTTAACAAAGAATGTAGTTTATTTTTATACTTAGAAAAAAAATGAATGTGTTAAAGACAAAACTCCAGGGCCGTGTTTGTTCTTAACCAGATTAATTTTCTCTAATGGTGTGTGCCCTATGGATACTCATTGTGACACTCATATTGAAGGACCTGTGCCCCTCCGTCTCTGCCACAAAATTCTACTCACAGAAACTGGCTCTTCACTACTGTCTTGCCTCTAAGCTAAGAGTGAGGAGAAGAAAGATGTTAGGAGACCTGGGCAGATGTATAATAGCCATCAAATATTCTTACAAACTCAGATGTCAGTTTTATTTCAACATCTCAAAACAGGTCACTCTATCTAAACTAACAGCACAAAGAACTCACATTCACAGCAGAAATAGACAAGATTTCCCACCAAGAAGATTTTTCATCAGCCTCCAGATATGTGACTCCTTTTTAAAAGTGGACAGGCACGCTTTAACCCTGCCCAAAACCAAGAGATTACCAGATGATTTATGTTACTTAAAATTTGCTAACTGCCTTAATAAAATTAGTCCTTTTGATAGGTAAGATTGTGCCTATTGTCCAACTCGTAAAGGATCATATACTTCTTCTTGATGCAGTTGCTTTGTAGGTATAAATCAAATCTATGCTAGAACATAACCTACATTTTCTTTTATTCTGTTTTTTAAATAGGTGATGCATACATATTGAAATAGTGCATAAGAGTAGTGAGTGAAAAATAGTCTCACTTATGTCCCTTCCCAAAGGGAACCAATGTGTCCAGTGTTTTGTGTGTATTTCTAGAGAGCTTCTATTTATGTGGAAGCTGGTAACTATAGCATTAATAGAAAACAATGTGATTGGAGAAGAGGCACTTTCTAACACCTTGATCCCCAGACCTCTTTCATGGACACATTATTTAAATGAGATACCTATTCTGCAACTAGCTTGTGGACTTTAAGGTAATACTAAGCATTTCATGGTTTAATTTTTTAAAGTAGTTTCACACTCTCAGTCACCATGCATACATTAATCTTTAATACATTTATTTTTTTAAAAAGACTACCTTTTGACCCACCGATCATTGGTAGTGTCTGCTGTCCCCCCCTTTGCTTAGGTTTATTTATTTATTTTGAGAAAGAGAGAGCACATGCACAATCAGGGAAGGGGCAAAGAGAAGGAGAGATAGAATCCCAAGCAGGCTCTAGGCTGATGTTGTGGGGCTTGAACTCATGAAATGTGACATTATGACCTGAGCCGAGATGAGGAGTTGGACACTTAACCAGCTGAGCCACCCAGGCGCCTCTGCTGTCCCTCTTTTCTAGACCCTTCTCTTTTCCCCGGGTCTCTTGCCTAACAGAGTCAGCAAACTATGGCTTCCAGGTCAAATCTGGCCTGCCTCCTAGTTTTTTAAATGAAATTTTATTAGAACACAGTCATTTGTTCATATATTATCTATGGCTGCTTTCATACTGTAATGACAAGATTGAGTAGTTGTGACCCAGGTCATGTGGCCTTCAAAGCTGAAAATATTCATCTACTTTTTTTTTTTTTACAAAGAAAATTTGCCAATCCCTGTTCTAGAGTATGGAATCTTGGTCATGGTAATGAATGGGCAAAAGGCATTAGAGAAAAGAAAAATCAAGAAGTGATTTTTAAGGGTGTCAATAATGAAATTATGATGGTACAGAGTATCATATAGCAACATGCATATTATATTGGTGTTCATTTATTTCATATACTTTAGTACCCACACAGAGAAAGTAGAAAGAGGTTTAGAATAGTAGGGACAACATCATAGGGGGCTTTAGTGCAACGATTTAGAATCAATTAAGGAAGATGCTAACATAGATAGGGATTTTCCTCTGCTTTCATGTATCACTTTTCCCACTTCATCCTTCCTTCCAACAGTGCTACAAGTTTTATGAATGAGTGTTTATCTGTATAGTCCAGATGAAAGCACATCTTTACAAAATTATATGTGAGAGAGGAAGAGCTCTGTGAATGAAAAACGCAATTAAAAATGTGGTGGGGGCTTGCTGGGTAACTATGAACGTCCATCACTGCTGTCATTGTCAGAGCTGACCTCCTGATCTGGCTGGCCAGGCTGGTGTGTGCTCTCCTCCCCACTATGTCAGAAGTACGTACTTGGCCAAAGGGGTCCAAGTGCAGGTAAATAAAAACTGGTCTTCGCGAGCATACCAGTGAGAGCCTGTACCCCCATTGGTACCAACAGTTGTGACTTAGTTACTGGAATTTAAAGATGGATAAGGAAACTAAAACAAAACCATTGATTAGATTTATGTTTGACAAAGGATTTCTGTACAACCCCCAGTGACTCCTGAATCACCTTACAGCATAGAGCTTGGTATTTACAAGACTGCATTTTACCAAATTAAAAGCAAATAAAGCTGTTGCATTATAACAGTACAACTGAATAGTAAGGAGAAAAATTTAACATCAGGCAGCAATAGTTGTTTCTTTTTTCAGTGTGTAGAACTGAATTACAAGTGGAGCTGTAATATCCACCCTAAGGGTATTTGTGACCTTTGACAACACAGAAAGAAAATATTTATAGTCTGAAACTATGTCTCTTCAGTATGACAGAGTAAATGAAAAAGATAATCTGTTTAACAAGCTGTACTTTACACAAGAGGACAAAAATCTTATAGAAGGATTCTGACTTTGCTTTTTCCAAGTCTTTCAGAAATAAAATAATAAAGTAACAAGAATGGAAACCAATTCTATAAAATGAAGGCAAAAGGAAAATGTTAGAAGTGTAAAATTATCTTGAAGTATAAACATATGTGTACATATATACTTTTTCTTTGAGCATTCCAATTGTTTATAATCAGAGAAAAAAATAATAAAATTTCTTTGGCTCCATAGATGAACATTTTGTAAAGCAACCTATCACTCCTTTTGTTTGAGAAATGTATTTTGAGAACCTACCATTTGCAGGAATCTGGTCTAGGAGTAAGGGGTAAGTCAGTCAACAGATGAAAAAACAAACAAAGCAAAATAGAATAAGTAAACTATGCAATAAGTTAGATGGTGATATACACTAAAGGAAATACAGAGAAAGGTAAGGAGGATTGAACTTCCTGGAGGGATGGGGGAGGGTAGAACTGCCGTGTTAAAGAGGGGCATCAGCCGGGACCTCCCAATGGAGGAGGTGCATCAGCCTGTGGCTCTGCAGGTGGAGGAAGAGTCGGGAGACCCCTCAGGCAAGACCGCGCCAAGTATTGGAAACCCTGCCAGGAGGGAGCAGGGGGTGACAAGATCTGATGCAGTAGGTAGGGACGGGTCAGTTTACATGGGGCCTTTCTCTTAGTAACATCAGGCCATTGGAGGGTACTGACTGGAGACTGACATCTAACTTATTTAAAAAGGTCATTCTCATGGCACCTGGGTGGCTCAGTCAGTTAAGCATCCAACTCTGGATTTTGGCTTAGGTCATAATCTCACCGTTCATGAGATGGAGCCCTGCATTGGGCTCTGCACTGACAATGTAGAGCCTGCTTGGGATTCTCTCTCTCTCTGTCTCCCTCTCTCTCTGTCTCTCCCCTGTTCACATTCTCTCTCTCTCTCTCTCTCAAAATAAATAAAATTAAATTTATATATATATATGGTCATTCTCACTATTTGTCATAATCCAATAAGAATAATGGGAACTTAAAGATCAAGGGAGTAGCAGTGGAGGTTTTACTCAGAAATAGACATTGAGGTCTTATTCAATACCCTCTTGGTTTAAGAGTTAGAAGGGAGCAGAATATTGTTCATTTGTAAGAAATGCCCCTTTTTACCCATGTGGCAAGTCAGCAACTCCAGGCAACCTTTCTGAGCTGTTCCTACATGTGTTCTGGAGCTTTCATGACATCAATTTTTTTCCCTGTCTTTCTCACTGTTTCCAACCTTGGTTAATGGGCTCTCATCTCCTCAGTGGAGATGGAGAGAAATAAAGACTTCAGATATTTTAAGGAGATGAAAACGACATAATCTGGTGATGGAGTAGATATAGGAGGTTAGAGAGATGGAGATTTGTGGTGTGTGCAGTTAATTAGATGATGGGTCAGCCAGTGAGACAAGTGCTGGAGGAGTTCTAGGCTTTGTTGCAGAAGAGTGTGCTTTACTCTTTGGATATTTGGAATTTGAATGCATTGAAGACCTCTGTGTTTCTCAACAGTCATGCCCTCCGCCATCCCAGTTTCCTCAACCTCCAGCCTCTCCCACACTAGCACTCTGCCTTCTGGCTGCAGTAGATTGTCACTGTCCTGGGGCACATGCCCTCTCTGGTCAATCCACACATGCTACTCTCTCTCAGATTTGACCACCTGCCAGTCACCACCCACATACAAATACTCTTCCTCAGGTTGTGGAACCCTGTCCGTACTCAAATGCCAAGATTGAATGCTAAATCTGCTGAGCACCATTCCCTGTTCACCAGAAGGGGATTATTGCTTCCTTGCTATTTAATTTAACTTCAGTTTGGCACTTGCCATATGTCTTGTGTTGTTTTAAATGTATTTATAGCTCCCACTTGATTGAGACTCATTGAACATATGGTTTGGATCTCTTTTCACCTACAGTAATCCCTTAACACTTAGGACAGTGCCTTGCACAGAGCAGGGTCTCAGTAAATATGAGTTGGATTGAAAAATGACATAGATGAGAGGATTCTAAAGAAAATGCACTTCTGAAATCTATAGCTTTCACTTTCTATAAACATGTATTTTTTTTAATTATTAAAAATTTTTGCCTTACAACCTACTGTCTGATACTTGGTTTGTAGTTAAATCTAACAAATTGTTGTATGCATTGTTTAAAAGACTAGACACCAGAAAAATGAAGGTTCACCAAAATAGTAGCAATCGTGATTGATTAGATATTCACTAATGTATGAAATTATAGAAGCATTTACATATTCTTTTGGAAATCTAGGTGTACTTACTCATTTTAAAAAATACCTAATATTATACTGGGAAAAATTCAAAGTTTTTATCTATACAGTCTCCAAAGAATTAAGTTTGTTTCAAACAAGCATGGATATCATATTAAGGTAGTGATGAAGATTGGACTAAATATCTTACTTTGACAGATAATCATTTGCTTTTTCATTTACTCAATCTACATTTATTTATTGACTACCTGCTATCTCCCAGTACTGTTTCAGTCCCTAGGATACATTAGTGACCAAAAGAGACATGTAAGATGTAAAAGATTTTCTCAGTTGCCAATCTTTTTAAAATTTTCATTCATAGAATATATTTTTTTTCTTATTCATTGAAACTTCAATAGCTTTTAAGATGTTTAACTTATGGAGAAAGCTTTTATACACCCGTTGTATATATCTTAATTAACTGTGAATGATTATGTATTTTCAAAACCCATGTGAGCAAATACAGCTTTATCAATTAATTGAGTAATATTTGTAGCAATAGCCACAGCTACATCCTTGATTTTAACATCTTCTTCTTTGAAAATGAATCTATCCAAACATATCAGCCCTAGCCTAGATTATCTTTTTTGTTTATATGTACATTATTAACTGTTTCATCAGAGTGTGTGCTCTGTGTGAGCAGGTGACCCTATCTGTTTTCCTCATAGCTTTAGCCCAGCTCTGAATTGCCTGAAATATATTGGATGTTGTAGAAATTTAAATATTTATTGAATGAGTGAATGCAGTAATAGATGTTGAAACATGTATAATTTAAAGCTCTACCTGGTGTGTGTGTGTGTGTGTGTGTGTGTGTGTGTGTGTGTGTGTGTGTGTTTGTGTTTGGAGGGGGAAAGCCTAACAAACCCAAACAGGATGGAGATGTCATATCATCTGCTTCATTTGAGTTTTGCCAAAAGGTTGGACATATCACAGGCTTGCTGACAATTCATAAAATGGGAGGAAATTGGACTGTAATATATTTACCTGTTCTTCTCACTCTTACACCCTGTGATCTTGTGCATTGTTAATTGGGTAGCTTTTTAAATGTTAAGCTAATTTGAAAGCTGAACAATGATATCACTGATGCAACTAATCATGCCTCAGTGCCACATGAAAGAATATAATAAATGTGAGCCACTCACTAGTGCTTTGTTATGACAGCTGAAACTGTTGTGGTTTTTTTCGCTTTGTCTCCATAAACGTTAAGACCCAACCAAGTGACAGCAGTGTTGACCATGCTTTCCAGAGCAGCCCATTCCAATGGCCCTGTCTAACAGTAACTGATGGTGCAGAAATACAGATACGGGAGAAACACAGATAGGCAATTCCAGCGACCATGGGCCTTCTCCAGTTAAGCCGGCCTGGCAGAGAGCACCACTCTGCCCTGACCAGCAAGAAATGGTCAGGGAGATGGGTGTGCTGGAGCCAAGATGTGCTTGGCAGCTGTGTGTCTTTTCACAGTGCACCGTCTAAGCTTCAGCCCTGTTCTCTAAAGTCAGCCTTGACACTGCAGTGAGAATAGAGAGGAGAAGAAAAGAAAGAGTTTGCTTGTTTCCCTGTCATCTGATAGAATGCATAATTCCTGCTGAGATGCTACCATCAGGGTATACATAGGACTTAACAATAAACACAATGAAATCCTTAGAAAACAAGAATATTCATGAATCCTCCATCAGCAAGACCTGGGCCCAAATTCTTCTCATTTCTTGCTTGGTTTATGCTGAGTCCAGTGTCATGTATTTACAAGTTACGTTTGTTGAAGGTACAAGGGTATCTGGAGTGGGAAGAGATGGAGACCACTAAATATAAAATTAATAGAAATAATTTATAGTATAATTAAAGATAAATTAAAATCAAATATTAAATATAAAGTATATGAAGATCGAACCCATGACCATAAAAGCAACAATAATAGCTAAAATTTATTAAGCATTGCAGGTACTGAATGAGTCACTTCACATGTATTATTTAATTTAACCTCATAACAACCTTATGAAACAGATGATTATTATTCCCATTTTATATCTGAGAAAGCAGAGTAAGTTACTTGTCCAAGACTACATGGCTAGTAAGCGGTCGAGCCACAGTTTGAGTAATAATAGCTATTAAATGTTAGGCATTTTCAAGTGCCCATTCTAAATAAACATCTTACATGAAATCTATTTTTATTTATCCTCACAAACTCTTTTGTTGTTTTCTCTGAGCATTCTGATTCTAGAGCCCATGCTTTTAATACTACTTGGGTGTCATTAATACTATGATCTAAACAAAGGAAAGGGTTCATATAGCTTAAGAAATAACTTTTTAAAGTTTATTTATTTATTTTGAGGGAGAGAGTGTGAGCTGGGAGAGGGGCAGAGAGAGAGGGAGACAGCGAATCCCAAGCAGGCTCCACACTGTTAGAGCCCATCGCGGGACTTGATCTCATGAATCGTGAGATCATGACCTGAGCCAAAATCCAGAGTCAGACACTTAACCAACTGAGCCACCAAGGTACTCCCAGAAATAATTTTTGATTCTCTATATAAGCATCTCAGAATTTAGTTCAGTGTCTAATACTTTTTCAGTCAATCCATAATCCACCCTGACTTTTTACACATTATTGTCACCTGTTCAACCAGGCTCTGCATCCCTCAGCCCCTCTACCCTTGAGTTGAATTGAAAAGAAAATAGAGGAGTCATGTTCTAGACTAGGACCAAGCCATCTTCACAATCACCCTGATAAAGTCTTTATAAGTGATTTTTAAAAAAAGTTTTTTAGAGTCACAGAAAATGACTCTACATTTTTCTCTTCATGATGAAGCAATCATCCGTCTCCTAGGTAATATACCTAATCAATACACAAAATTATCAAGCCCATTAAGTTGACAAATTATAGAATTCCAGGACTGGAAGAGGCAGCAGAGATGATATGATTCAGCTGTTTTAATGCCATCAATCTAGGGAAGATTATTAGGTTTCAGTATTTTCTGGTGATAACGTGTCTTTTTAGGAAATGATGAGAGGGATAGATTTATCTTCTCAAATCTAAATAGAAAAGCCTAAAATCCTACTTTCTCATGGTATCTCATTTTCAGTGTTCTTTTTATTGAATTTCAAAAGTTCTTGATATATTAAACATTGATTTTTTTCCATCATATATGTACACTGCAAATATTTTTTTTATTTTCCTTATAGCTTGTGTTTTTATTATGCTACTAAAATTGTTATCCTGTCACATCTACCCCATCTTTTTTATTCTCTTTTCTATCTTATCATACTTACAAATTCCATCCCTACCCCATTATTATTACACAACTATTCTTCTGTATCTTCTCCTAGAACTTTATGATTGTATTTTTAAATCTGTTAAGTTTATTAATCCACCTGGAATATATTTTTACATAAGGTACATGATTCCCAAATGTTTAATTAGCTGTTCTGGCCCAATTTCTTGAATTTTTTCTTTCTCTACTAGTTTGAAATGCCACATTTATAATATGTTCTTAGAATATGACCCTAAATTATAAAATATTCACTACTAGAATTTTAACTTTTCTTGGCTGTCCTTAGTGATACATTAGTGATGATGTTTATTTTTAGAGTACAGTGATTTTTTTTTCTTTACCACAATATGCTATTCTACTCCATCATTTCCAGTCTTCCTCTTCATTGAAATACTTCAGTGGCTTCCCATTATGCCTGGAGTCCAGCCTCACCACGCACCACTGTCCCTGTCACCATTTCAGCCACAGGGCCCTTCGCTAAGTCCAAGGAACACAACGTATGCCCACCTGCCTCCAGGCCCCCGTGCATGTTATTCCCCTTTTCCCCAGCAGGTATCGGCCTGACAACCTCTGCACGCTTGGGTACATATATATAAAAAAGCGAAATTTCATATTTCCCATTAAAACTGTGAATCACAGAATTGAATTCTGTGGCTATTACAAGCGTATTACGGTAAGAGGTCAGAAAGATGGTATGTCAGGTAGGTTTTGGTGCCCGCTGGCTTAATTAAAAGGTTTGCCAGAAATTATGGGATATGAAGTAAAATACAAGGACATAGGGTTGGTCACACGAAGAGATAATATTCTTTGCATACTGGCTAGTTGGGTGGGGCTCAGTATGGTGATTCAAGCTGCCAACATATTTCATGCATCTGTATCCTTGATGCCAGGCATAGAAAGATGAGTAATGCTTGGTTTCTGCCCACAAGTTTCTCCTAGTCCAATAGGAATGATGAACATTCCTACTTAAATATGAAAGCTTCTCTGCTAGTAGTGCATTCTCTCTGCAAAGTCCTGCAAAAGCTTCACAGAGAGGATGTTATTTGAGCCTGACTTTGTGTGATAAAGTAGAACTTTGCCAGACATGGAAGGAAAATAATTCCAGGCAGAGAAAGGATGAGCAAAGCACAGAATCTCGAAATACTTGGCATATTGGGGAATGTTCTGTACAGAGATGATAGTTGATGCTGCTGGAAAGGCTCTTTGAGACAAGGCTGTGAAGGGCTGTGAATTCCATGCCAAGGAGTTTTTAAGTCATGTTGTAGAAAATGGAGAGCCATCTGAGGTTTTCAGTCATTACAATAATAAGATCTTTTCTCAGTTTTTGGACCAAAAGCATCAGAGGATGAATTTACAGGAATGGAAGAGTGAGTGTAGCAGCCAGCCAAATATTGATCCCCATATTCCTCACCATATGTTTCTTGTAATTCTCTAGGAACAGTCTTTAGCTACCAAATCAGCCCATAAAAACAGATGAAAAACTCAGGGTTCTGCAATTAAATGGATAATTGGATTTCTTTCTCTGTTTTCTCAAAAATAATATGAGTCTCTTTGGAAATAGGAGAAAAAATAAGATGATACCTGTTGAATTCAGCAAATATGGAGACCAACTAAGTGGAAATTCTGTGCCAGAAATTGTACAGGATATATATTGACTCATTCATGCAACTAACATTTATTGAGGACCTACTATGTTTTAAATAATCTGCTTGTTCCTAAGGTACAAGGGGGAACCAAGGACACACAGTCTCATGCATCTTGGAGTTTACAGAATAATAATGGATTCAAATATTAACTAAATCATCCATACCAATAAGTGTATATTTGTAAATTTTTGTAAATTCTATCGAAATTGGGGAATCTAAGAGTTGAAAATAGAAGTAAAACTATCCCCATTATTAGATATAAGTTTTCTATCAGGGTGATCTGCAAATATTTTCTCCCAGTCTGTGGCTTTGCTTTTTGTTCTTTAACAGTATCTTCCATAAAGCAGAAGTTTTTAATTTTAATGAAGTCCAAGTTACTGATTTTTTTCTTTCATGGATGGTGCTTTTGGTGTTATATCTAAAAATTCATTTCCAAACCCAAGGTTATCAAGATTTTCTCCAATGTTATCTTCTAGGAGTTTTACAGTTTCGGATTTTACAATTAGGTCTGTGATCCATTTTGAGTTAATTTATGTGAAAGGGGCCAGGTTAGTGTCTAGATTTTTTTTTATTTTTGCATATGGACATCCAGCTTTTCCAGCTCCATAGGTTGAGAAATCCCCAGAGAACTTTACAGTCTAGTTAAGGAAATAGGGCTCATATACAAATGATGGGCTGAAATGCCATAACTAAAATATTTGTCCTGAAGGATGTATAGAATTATGCTGAGAAGTTTTAAGAGGTGACATTTGAGGTGAGCTGTGAACATAAAGTTTCATCATACAGCTGAAGAGGAAATAATATAAACAAAGGGTAAATCTTACTGACTGCAATGTTGAGAAGAATGTAGAAGGCAAAGGTGGCAGCAGGGAACCTTCCTGGGTGGGAGGAGATAGTGATAGTGGGATGCAATATGGCAGAGGTGATGGTGGTAGGATATTGTTGGTCCTAGATGGACTTTGACATTAAGCTGATGGAATTTGTATGTAGATTGCATGAAAGATATGAGAGAAAGAGAAGAGCTAAGGATCCCTAAGCTTTTTAACATAAACAATCAGGATAGTGGAGTCACCATTTACTGAGATAAGAATTATGGGACAGGAGCAGGTTTGGGGCTGCATATTCAGGAGGGGTTGGGATGTGTTAAGTCTGCCTGTTAGACTTCTGAGTGAAGTGTTGAGTAAGCAGTTGGATGCTTAAGTCTGGAGATCAGCAGAGTTGTCAATGCGTAAGTGGTATTTAAAGCTCTGAAATCAGGAAGTGAGTAGATACAGAAGAAAATAACCACAAGGATTGAAGCTCCAGAGATCCCAAACATGACAGTTAGAAAGATGAGGAGGAACCAGAAAAAGATACTCAGGTGGAGATGCCAGTGAGGCAAGGAAGAGAATCAAGAGAAGTATACAGGACACTAAAACAAGTATATTTAAGAAGGAGTTTGTTGATGCTGCCAGTACGTTAAGTAAAATGAGGACTTAGACTTGACCATTGGATTTAGTAGTGTAAGGCCATTAATGTTCTTAACAAGAGCTATTTCCATGGAGTAAGAAATGGCAGCCTGACTGAAATGGGTTTTCTTAAAGTATGAAAAGAAATTAAGTAGAGATAATTCTTTTGAGGATTTTTCTTGCTATAAAGCGAGGAAATAAAAGAGTAGATGAAAGAAATTGGAACTCAAGAAAGGGTGTTGTGTTTGTTTCTTTTCAGACAAGTACTATAATACCTGAGAGGGAAAAATGAGTGATGTTAGGAATGAGAGAGGAACCAGTGGAAGTGGTATCCTTGAATAAATGAGAGAAGACAGAATCCAGTGAACCAAAAGAGGGGCTGGCCAAAGATAGAGGTGGGGACAGTTTATCAATAGTGACTTAATTCTAAAACATCCAGTGTTGGCAGGGATGTGAAGAAAAAGGAACATTCATGCACTGTTGGTGGGAATGCAAATTGGTGCAGCCATGGTGGAAGACAGTATGGAAGTTCCCCCAAAAATTAAAAGTAGAACTACCATATGATCCAGGAATTACACTACTTGGTATTTACTCAAAGAAAACAAAAATACTAATTCAAAGGGATACATGCACTCCTATGTTTATTGCAGCATTATCTACAATAGCCAAACTGTGGAAACAGCCCAAGTGTCCATTGATAGATGAATGGATAAAGAAGATGTGGTGTGTGTGTGTGTGTGTGTGTGTGTGTGTGTGTGTGTGTGTGATGGACTATTATTCAGCCAAAAAAAGAATGAAATTTTGCCAACAAAACAACATGGATGGAACTAGAGTATAATGCTAAGTGACATAAGCTAGTCAGAGAAAGACAAATACCATGATTTCATTCATATGTGGAATTTAAGAAACAAAACAAACAAAGGAAAAAAGAGACCAACCAAAAAACAGACTCTTAACTATAGAGAGCAAACTGATGGTTGCCAGAAGGCTGTAGGTGGGAGCATGGATGAAATAGGTGAAACGGATTAAGAGTAACACTTATCTTGATGAACACTGAGTAGTATATGGAATTGTTGAATCACCATATTGTATGCCTGACATGAATATAACACTATGTTAACTACACTGGAATTAAAAAATTTAAAAAATAGTGACCTAATTCTCTAAGCAATGAGAAACCATTAAAGTCTACTGAGTAAGTGGTATGGTTCTTGTTATTCCTCATAGTCTATTCCTTTTACGAATGGACAAATTCAAATGCTTAAAGTACAGTTGACCCTTGAACAACATGGGCTTGAGCTGCACTGGTTCACTTGTATGCAGATTTTTTTCAATAAATACAATATAACACTGTAAGTGTATTTTCTCTTATTATTTTCTTTTTTTTAAATTTTATTTATTTTGAGGGTGAGAGAGCGTGTGAGCAGGGGAGGGGCAGAGGGAGAGGGAGAGAGAGAATTCTGCACAGAGCCCAACGTGAGGCTTGATCTCACAGACTATGAGATCATGACCTCTGAGCTGAAATCAAGAATCAGACACTTAACCACTGAACCACCGAGGCACCCCTATTCTTCATGATTTTCTTAATAGTATTTTCTTTTCCTAGCTTACTTTATTGTAAGAATACAGAATAAAATATGTATAACATAGAAAATATGTGCTAATCAACTTTATGTTATCGGTAAGGCTTCTGGTCAACACTATAGTTAAGTTTTGAGGAGTCAAAAGTTATACCTGGATTTTTGACTTCGTGGAGGCATTGGAAACTCTAACCCCACATTGTTTCAAAAGTCTACTGTATCTCCAAAAATAAACCTTGAAAATACAGTTTTGTTCAAAACACCAAGTAGATGAGAATTTCATGGCCAGAAAAGTTGAAACAAACCATGGTGTCTATCTCAGCAGCTTCCACAGCCTTCATGTCAAATCAAGAACCTTTGGCTATTCTCTAAAGTTGCTGAAATGTTTCCTTTGAAAATAAATTCCTAGTGCCTGAAACCAATTTTCGACGTACATCTAACCATTTGAAAATTCACAATGGGGTTTATTTTGTATTTCTCTTAAAAATTGATGAATAATAATTTTTAATGTTGCCATTCCTTGGCCACCAATGGTCTGACACTACCTCAGACAAAATTGGAAATCTAATGAATTCAGATCTCACCAATTTGTAACAGATCAAGTCACACATAGCAAATTATATATAGGAGAGTTCTTGATAGAATTAATGGACTCTTTTCATCATCTGTGAGGTAAGCTTGACATGTTGTAATTTTCCAATAGAGAGGAGAAAACAGATAAAATATATTAGGCTATTTTCTGATAAGTGGTCATCATTGAATTTAGGAAATCAGCTTCGTAGAAGTTTTTTTAATCTCCTATATATCTAAAACCTACTTCCGCTATGATCAGTGATAAGTTCTCAAGTCAGAAAGGATTTTTCTCTTTGTACTGCTCCACAGACATGAACGTATTCACACCAAGAAAAGTAACTTCAGTAGATCACTAATATCCACTCTGAAGGATGTAGACGATTTAGCAACCCTAGAAGTTTTGGATGAGGTAAGAAACGTGGCTTAATTAAACTTAAACATTCTAGATTTTGTTTAATTTATAGATATGAACAGGAAGTTGTTTGAATAGCATCTGTATGCAATGTCTCTTAGCTTCCTGATTATCTCTCCCATCTTCACTTTTAATACGTATAACTCAAATTTCCAGATCTTTCCAGCCTAACGTCAATTTTTTTTCTTTTTTTGATAGGTTACAAAGGTGTGGGTTCCCACTAGCATGAGTTGCTTATAAGTTACAGACCCTTTTTCCTCTGAATTCTTTTCAGAAAGCTCAGAGGGATGATTTACTGAGGTCAGAAAATGGTCTGCTTCCTACAACCTCTAATGTGGCATCCTCCTTCTATATCCTCTTCTGTTCCACTCTCAGTGTCTATACCCAGAGGCTTCTAGGAAACCTCAAGAGCCTGTCTGTCTTAACTAGGGTCAGTGTCCTGCTTATGGGGTCCCAGATCCCCTGCTCTCAGAGAGCTGGGCCTTTAGGGCAGTGAATTCTACTTCTTACCCAGTGCCTCACAGCTATCTCAAGCATCTCTTATGAAGGTACAAATACAAGCCAGTAAATTATAGCTTCAGCCTCCCTTCCTCTCATCTCCCTTCATTCTGGATAATCAGATCATTAGAGAAATAAGTAGCTCCTTTTCAATAACAAGTTGGGATCTCCATCCTGCCTGATCAACTTTTTTTTTTTTTAAATACATCTGATACATGCCAGAACATTTTCCTTTGAGATTCATCAATCAGGAGACATCTTCTGAACAGAAGTAGTCATTTGGTAAATTTAGGGTGGCTTAAACAACTGAAGTACTTGCTCGAAATAATCTTTCTTGGGAACATCAAATATCTTGTAATCAAGTAGTGTTCGCAAGTCAGAGATTTGCCAGCACCTTTATGAATCTTTTCATACCACATTTTTCAATGATGTGAATTTCTGGATTTGTATATTATAAAGAAGACTTCACTCATCATGTTGCTGACCTATATATTAAACACTGGGTTTATTTGTTTCTGTTATCTGTGCTTTTGTTTTTGTCTCTTTTGAGCTATGATGTTTTGCTATTCTCGTGTCATGTCTTAAATGATGATTTCTGACACTATTAAAATTGATTCCATGTACTCATGATTTATCAACTATGAAAGTTACTTCTCCACACATTTCACTGTACCTCATAAAGCCAAATGTCTCAGCAAAGGGCTAAGATATTCTACAGAGCCACTAAATAACCTTGATTTGGAATAAAATCATGTTCACTGTATCTTCCCTTCCCTTTTCTATTGGTTTTTCTCTCTCTTTTTTTTTTCATCTTCCACATTTACTTACTTCCTGGAAGGCTTTCTACATATAATATCCCTGTAATATCTCACGTGACCTTTGGAAAACGCACAGAACAATGCCATACCTCTATGGCTCTCAAAACAAGAAAATGTCTGCCAAGTGGAAGGATAGTTGCTGACCCAATGTTATACTTCTTACTATCAGCATATCTATTTCCTTCTGATCCTTGGTCCAGATTCCAGATGTTTTATTTATTACTGTTTACATTTTAAATTGTAACTACCATTAAATTATTTTTAAGAAAAAAATATTTTTATTTTATTACAGAATACAGTCTCCGAGCAACTTGAGAAGTGTTATTCCAGAGATCAGATTTACATCTATGTGGGAGATATACTCATTGCTCTTAATCCTTTTCAGAGTCTGTGTCTTTATTCCACAGAGGTATGTGGTGTGGCTTACATTCTTTTACTTTGTACTAGTAATTATACTATTCAGATATTTAAATTAATTTAGATGATGCCAAAGAAAGTTTTATTCAATATCTTGAATAAACAGATAATTATTGCTAAAACATAGAGATAGGAAAAATAGAAGGTGAATCAGTCTGGATATGGTTTGTGGTCTTTCTTTTCCCAAAAGTATGTGGTGGAATGTTAATTACTTATAGTTATTGGTAACTGGCCTGTACTATGTATCATATTAATAAATAGATGTTTACAAAAGTGTATCTTATTGTCTACCTCTGAACCAAGTATGGGAGAGTGAAGAGCATAATTACATTTTTATACAGGTAATATATACTTAATGGCTATGAAACTTGTCATTATGAATTTTAAAATTCCTTTTGACATATTAGTTGGTTTTTAGTATCAGACAGTGTGTGTTTTTTTGAATATGAGTATATAATTATCTATTATTCAAGCCCTAATGGTTTAAATACAGATCAGTATTCTGGAATTAAGCTAGGCTGTTTTTCTTTTTCTTTTTTTTTTTTAAATTTTTTTTAAGTAATCTCTATACCACACATGGGGGTTGAACCCAGGATCCTGAGATTAAGAGTCACATGCTCTTCTGACTGGACCAGCCAGGCACCCTTTTCATTTTTTCATTTTTTATTTTATTTTTTATTTCTTAAAGATTTTTTATACTTTTTTTAATGTTTATTTTTGAGAGAGAGAGAGAGAACACGTGGGGGAGGAACAGAGAGAGGAGGACAGAGGATCCAAAGCGGGCTCTGTGCTGACAGCAGCGAGCCCAATGTGTGGCTCAATCTCACAAACTATGAGATCATGACTTGAGCTGAAGTCAGATACTCAACCAGCTGAGCTACGGAGGCATCCCTATACTTTTTTTTAAAGTTTATTTATTTATTTTGAAAGAGAGAGTAGAGGGTAAAGAGAAAGAGAAAATCCCAAGCAGGTTTCTCACTATCAGCACAGAGCTCGATGTAGGGCTCAATCCCTAGAGCTGTGAGATCATGACCTAAGCCGAAATCAAGAAATTACAGTATTTTGGGTTTCTGTTTGCTTGTTTTTTTGCTTTTTGGGTTTTTTTTTTCTGAAATAATGGTATTTTGAAACGTTAACTTCTTCTTTGAAAGTGGTTTGCACTCCCAAGAAAGTCTTCTTTTAAATACTGCTCCCAGTGTGATATTATATTTTATTATGTCACATCCTATTTCTGGATTTTTTTTACATCAGGCCTTTATTTTACATAATTGTGCATGATTTGTGCATGTAAATATGGGTAGTATGTGTGTGTAACATGTGTGTAAAGTTCTGGTGGTGTGAGAGTGTATTTTGATTTATATTTTGCTTAAAAATTGAGAGTCCTGTCTATAAATAATTTAAGATTTAAACAAAAACAAAAAGAAAAGCCCCACAAAATGTGTTCTTTTTAACCATTAGCATTCAAAACTATATATTGGAGCAAAGAGAACTGCCAATCCTCCTCACATTTTTGCAATGGCTGACGTAGGATACCAGTCCATGATAACATATAATTCAGATCAGGTAAGGAGAGTTTCACATTCTTAGAAATTGCCTTCTTAGGTTCTTATGTGTAAGCCCGATCTTGTGAGGATGAACTTTTCTCATGGTTTCCTTTTCTTATTGTGCAGTGCATTGTTATTTCTGGAGAAAGTGGTGCTGGAAAGACTGAAAGTGCTCATCTTTTGGTTCGGCAGCTGACAGTGCTTGGAAAGGTATAATTTTTCTCTATCCTAACAGAAATATTTGTTATACTTCAGAACCTAATATAACTGATTAGATTAATGCTTGCTAATTCCCACATTTGATAATGTACAGAAATTATAAAACACACTTGTTATCCTCTGTGAGTTTAAAATATAACAAACAGTATAAAAAGTATATGCTCTGGAGCGCCTGGGTGGCTCAGTCCATTAAGTGGCTGACTTCGGTTCAGGTCATTATCTCACAGCTTGTGAGTTCGAGCCCTGTGTCAGGCTCTGTGCTGACAGCTCAGAGCCTGGAGTCTCCTTCAGATTCTGTGTCTCCCTCTCTGTCTGCCCCTACCCCACTTGTGCTCTGTCTCTCAAAGGTGAATAAATGTTAATAAATAAATAAATATTAAAAAACAAAATAAAAAGCATATGCTCTGCTTTGAGGATATTCTAACTTTTCTCACTCTTATAGTAGGCAAGGCTTTATAAATGTGATATTCTCTATTTTTAGCCCCAGCACATTCACTAAATGCCTTCTTTACTTTTCTCCTTTTATTCCTTGTGGGTAAAAAAGAAGTTAATATACAAAAATCAATTTTACATATATAATATATATATCATCTATTTTATATGTAATACAAAAGTTAATTTGTATTATATATATAATGATAAATTATAATGATAGCAATGATAAATTATAAATTGAAATTTTAAAGTCTCATTTACAATAGCACCAAAAAATTAGCTATTTATATCTAAATCTTCTAAAATATGTACAAAATTTGTATGCTGAAAAATGGAAAAAAATGGATAAATGAAATCAAAGAAGACCTACATAAATGGACTATACCATGTCCATGGATTAAAAGATTCATTACATATGCCATTATGGCAAAGTTGATCTGTAGATTCAGTGCTATTACAATGAAAATACCAGCAGGATTTTTTTCTGTAGAAATTGAGAAGCTGAATTAAAAATTTGTATGGAAAGACAAAAGAGCTACAATAATCAAACAAATTTGATAAAGAACAAAGTTGGAGAGCTACTACTACTTGATTTTCACTCTCTGTAGAGCTACAATAGTTATTATATTCAATGTTAAAAGCCTAATTCACCAGGGAAAAATATTAGATTTCACCAAAATTAAGAACTTCTGTTCTCTGAATGACATTGTTAAAATGAAACAACAAGCTACATACTCAAAGAAACTATTTGCAAGTCACGAATCTAATAAAACTTGTATCCTTAATATATATATTATAAAAAAAAACTCTTAAAACCCAATAATAAGAAATCAAATAACAAAAAATTAACAAAAGGATGTATTAACTAGAGTTAGCTGATAAAAGTATATTTTTAGGGGCGCCTGGGTGGCTCAGTCAGTTAAGCGTCTGACTTCGGCTCAGGTCATGATCTCGTGGTCCGTGGGTTCGAGCCCCGTGTCGGGCTCTGTGCTGACAGCTCAGAGGCTGGAGCCTGTTTCGGATCCTGCGTCTCCCTCTTTCTCTGACCCTCCCCTGTTCATGCTCTCTCTCTCTCTCTCTCTCTCTCTCTCTGTCTCAAAAATAAATAAATGTTAAAAAAATTTAAAAAAAAAAGTGTATTTTTAAAAATGAACAGAAGGCTTGAACAGTCACTTCACCAAAGACAATATGTAGATGGCAGATAAACAAATGAAAAGTTGTTCAACATCAGTTGTCATTGGGGAAGTGCAAATTAAAACACAATGAGACATCATTACACACCTATTAAAATGTCTAATTTTTTCTTTTATCTAATAATACCAACTGCTGAGAAGCATGGGGAATAACTGGAACGCTCATATATTTCTGTTGAAATACAAAATACTGCAGTCACTTTGGAAAATAGTTTGGAAGTTTTGTTTTTGGGGTTTTTTTGTTGTCTTTTAAAGTTCATTTTGAGAGAGAGAGAGACAGAGAGACAGAGAGACAGAGAGAGAGAGAGAGAGAGAACAAGTGGGGGATGGGCAGAGAGAGAGGGAGAGAAAGAATCCTAAGCAGGGTCCATGCTCTCAGCGTGGAGCCTAGTGCAGGGCTCAAACCCATGAACTGTGAGATCATGACCTGAGCTAAAATCAAGAGTCAGACGCTTAACCGATGAACTACCCAGGCACCCTGGGAATATTTTTATAAATTTAAACTATACTTATCATCCAGCCCAGCAATCCTACTCTTAGTTTATTTATCCAAATAAAATAAAAACTCATGTTCATACAGAAACCACAGACAAATACGTATAGTGGCTTTGTTCATAATCTCCAGAATGAGGAAACAACCAAACAAGGGAATGGATAAACAAACCAGTACATCTATACAGTGGAATATTCTTCAATAACAAAAAGGAACAAACATTGATACAAGGAATGAATCTCATTAGATGAGATTTGGATGAATGTCAGATGCATTGTGTTAAGTCAAAAGAGTCAGATTCAGATGACTATATGCTATATGATTCAATTTATATGTCATTCCTGAAAATTTAAAGTTATAGAGACAGGGTCATCTGAGTGGCTCCATCAGTTAAATATCTGCTGTTGATTTCAGCTCATGATCTCATGGTTGGTGGGTTCAAGCCCTGTGTTGGGCTCTGTGCTGACAGTTTGGAGTCTGGAGCCTGCTTTGGATTCTGTGTCTCCCTCTCTCTCTGCCCCTCCCCCCACTCTGAAAAAAATTTTAAAAAAAACATTAAAAAATTAAAATTATAGAGAGAAACAAATCAGTGATTGTCACAGGCTGGGGATGGAGGGAGGGGTTGACTATAAAGGGTAGCGATATAGTTTTGGGAGGTGATGAAACTGTCCTATGTGTGGATTTATAGTGGGGGTTATTTGATTGTACATGTTTGTAAAAACTTTCAGAACTGTGCTCTATAAAGGATAAATTTTTTAAAAATATTTTAATGTTTATTATTTATTTTTGAGAGACACAGAGAAACAGAGCACAATTGGGAGAGGGGCAGAGAGAGAAGGAGACACAGAATCTGAAGCAGGCTCCAGGCTCTGAGCTGTCGGCACAGAGCCCAATGCAAGGCGCGGAGCTTGAACCCACAAACACGTGAGATCACAATCTGAGCCAAAGTCAGATGCTTAACCTCTTAACCAACTGAGCCACTATAAAGGATGAATTTTACTGTGTGTAAAAATATACCTTAATTTTTGAAAAAGAGAAGTTGATGATAGAAACTTGGTTTGATTTTCCAGGTAGGGTCCTTGAATAAAGTCAAGAAATATATATATGACTAAAATTAAGGAAAAAAAAACCATTGTGTACAACTGATCCCTGTGAAGATTTTTATTATGATCCACATAGTTATACACGATATAGTATTCTATTAAAATTTTTCCTCACTATGATTATAAGAATCTTCTAAGTACTGTGAGTGTAAGGACAGACTTAATCTCTCCATAAAAGGGTGAAGCTTCATCATGTCAAAACAACTTCTTAATTGAATCTAATTCATTTTCAGAATCATCAGTTGACAGATTTCTGTGCTTATATTAAAAATCAATTAACTGACAGATTTCTGTGCTTGTATTAAAAAATCAATTAACTAGTTTTTATGTTTTCAATCACGTGTGTGGGTATGAAATAGAAACATGACTTTGCTAGAACTGGAACAGCCAGTAGTGACCAGGAAGCTAGTGCTACCTCAGGACTGTCATCCCGGTCCCTTCCGCATCCCATTTTCCATCAACTTCCCCTCTCCTTACTTCTAGGATAAGAAGAAAAAAAAAGGTGTGATTTTTGAGGGAGAGGGGTGGTGAGGCACAGCATATTATCCTGCCATAGAAGACATGAACACCTGACTTAATTTACTCAAGGACCATCCACGTCCACAAGGGCCTTTGCTATTCTCTTTTGTGGTTGCATAGAGGGTCCCGTCAATGATGGATTAACTTGTGTGTGACTTTTGTTGTGTAGATGTCAGTAAGCCTGTTTATCTACTCACTTTATCTTATTCAGGAGCTAAAAATGTGATTTAATATTAACTGGGAATATATCTCTCTCCCAGAATCCTACCCATATTAGATCTTATCATATCTTTTACTTATCTCCTTGATAAAGATTTACCAGATACAAAACAGGATGTTTGGTGGGTTGAATTTACATTTGTAATATGCAGTCCTTATAATCTTATTTAATAAAGGCACTGCTAGTTAATACAGGTGGATAAAGATGCTTTCTCACCTTTTATATGAGTGCAAATCCAGCCCCATTTTAGAAGGCCTAAGCTTGTTCCAATGCTCATTATTCTCTTCTCTCAACCCTTATTGCCTATTTTAGAAGCTACTAAAAGTCTTTATATGCCCCCAAACCCTCCTTGTAAATACCCACTCCAGCCCACCTACGTCCTAACATGGCCCGTGTTCCAGAAATACCAACTGCTCCTCTCCCTTACCTGTATAATTTGCATACCTTTAACACAGCTGATCTCAACCAGGTATTACATTAAACATAATCTACTCAATCTAATTTCTACCAAGATGTGAATGACTGATACCTCCTTAACCTAATTATAACAATAACACTTGTTTCAGGGAAGGAGTATATGAGATGGGTAGGAGAAAATAGAGGGACAGCCAAGTAGGCCCACTGACCTTGACTGGGGTTCCACCCCTTCCATCCACACTTCTGAACTGTTCTCAGTTTTCACAGTTCCTCCCTTTCCCCTACTTCTGAATTTACAAATTATCTTTACTCCCTTATTTCCAGCTTTAACAGCTTCCATGGAAGCAAGGGAAGTGGTTCTGACCTTGGGGAGCATTTGGATGGGGGCCCAGGGAAGTAGAGGAGGAATAACAAAATGAGAGGTATACCCCAGTATGCATAGTCTGCTTATAAATTGTGTTTGTAAATCGAGCACTGACCAGAACTATATTTCAGTAGAAAAAGTACAGAACATCTCTTTGCCCCTTGGAGAAAGCAAGTGGGTGAATGCACTTACGGGAAAGGAAAAATAGTCTAGATATTGTAACATCTGGCAGTATGCCAGGAATATGCTCTCAGTACATTTATGTCTACATATAGTGCTTATCAAAGAAGAGGCATTTTATTATATACAAAATCAATTTTTTACATTTAAAGAACAATCTTGACATTTTCTCTAGGCTAATAACAGAACTCTGCAAGAGAAGATTTTACAAGTGAACAATTTGGTGGAAGCCTTTGGCAATGCCTCCACTATTATAAATGACAATTCCAGCCGATTTGGAAAATACTTAGAAATGAAATTTACCTCTTCTGGAGCTGTAGTGGGAGCACAGATTTCTGAATACCTTCTGGAGAAATCCCGAGTTATCCACCAGCCTCTGTAAGTCCGTGTCAAATATTTTCTTTTTTTCTGGGAAACAAGCAAAAATAACGCTTTTGTTTTAATGCTAAAATGTCTTACGTATTCAACAAACTCAACAAAATGTTATTGATCATCTACTATGTGCAACGCACTTGTTAGAATTGAAAAGGTCCCTCAGCACTGTCTTACTCTCACATGTGTTATATCTAGTAGAGGAGTTAATAAATCACCTAAAATTTATGATACCAGATATAAAACGTATGCCCATCATAGATACTAACAGGTAAAATTGGAATGATTTCGGAAGTAGGGGAGCATATATTTCTTTACACAAAACTAAAGTGAAATTTAATTAGACATCAGTCTTTTTTTCTTTTAAATGTTTACATACATAAATAGATCTTTGTATGAATTCTATCCTTCCTATGGTTATACACATGGGACCAAATAAAAGATTCAGGTATGGCCTTAATTGTATTGCCCTTTTAATTTACAGCTGATTTAATGCTGTAAATTCCATGCTTTGGCGTTAAGTTAAAGGAGTTCCTTTCAGCAGTTTATAGCTGAATGGCAATATTTCTCTCCTGTCCTAATGCTTGCAGAACATCTTTGTTTGTTATTCTTATGTGGGAACTATAGTCGAAACATTAGATTTGTACCCCTGTATTTATATTCCTTTTAAAAAGTGTGGCAAGTTAGTCTTTCCTTTTTCTTCTGTAGGTTTTACACCAAACATACCTACATTACTATAGTAGTAGGTCATTTGTTAAATTCATGGGAACACAAGCTCTTGTTATGTATTACTACATTATTATTTAACATAAATGCTTTCAAAGTTGCTATCATTCAATTTGTGAGTCAATTGTGAATATAAGTTGCCTGGGGTTCACCTCCTGAACTCAGCTTTCAATGTGGAAAATTATCCTTTGGTCCGTGCTCAATTCAAAATACATAAGAAATGATTATAAGACGAGTGTTTTGAATTGTGGCTTCACTACATGTTAGTTCACTTTGGGTAAGATATTTAAACCCTAAAAACCCTTCTAGGACCTTGGTTCTATGTGTGATTTGAAAAACTTAACCTCTCTGCACCTCAGGTTTTCATCTTTAAAATGGAAATAGCAGTAGTACCTACCTATCAGTTAAGATAATGCCTGTAAAGCATTTAGCACAATGAATAACACATAGTAAGAACCCATAAGTTTAAGCCATTATTAGCAGTAATGGTGTGGATAGTTGTGCAAAAACTTAGAAACAACACCTAGCACAGTACAGTAGATGGCAGCTACTATTATCGATGTGTGCCAGGTCCCCAGGGCTTAGTGAATACGCATGTCTGTGCCTCTGTCACCCATGCCTAGAGGAACCTTGGGGTCTTATACAGATGTGCAAACTTAACTGGTTCTCAAAACAATCTGTCCTGTTCTCAGAACTGTGTAAGACTCTCCTTCAGGCCTGTGGGGAAGAACTACCTAAGGGCGTGAATTACTGAGATTTGGGTGGGGCCACCATGGTACACAATGTCAGGGGGTACCATACACCGGGGTTCTATGGAACTATGTGTCTTGTGAACAGTAACTTCTGGAGCTACACAATCAGGCCCTGTGTTTGTAATAATAGAAACAACCTTGTTAATGTTTATTGATATATTTAGGATATATTCTAGGAAATTGCACAATTAAGATCATATTTTAGACAGGCTGTGAGTTAATTAAGCTTTTTTTTCCAACTATCCAAAGGAACTATTCTAGTTTTACAATGTTGTTTATCGGGGAAAAGCACTCTTAGGGCACCTGCGTGGCTCAGTCAGTTGTTAAGCATCCTCTTGATTTTGGTCCAGGTCATGATCTCACAATTTGTGAGATCGAGCCCCCCTTAGGGCTCTACACTAACAGTACAGAGTCTGCTTAGGATTCTCTCTCTCCCTCTCTCTTTGCCCTTCCCCTGCTCGTTCACACACATGTGCGTGTGCTGTCTCTCAAAGTAAGTAAACATTTTTTTTAAAAGGCACTCTTAAGTTCCCAACTTACAGTCAGGTTGAAATCCAACTCAGTTTATAATTTGAATATAGCTGCCTTGTAATTTTTCCATTTTTCTATTTTTTTACACCTATATTTTTCTTTTACTTAGTTTCAGTTGCATTTTTAAATTCTAGAGAAGCTTTTCGTGATCTTTGAAAATGAAGTGTCAAACAGACAAGTGAAGAATTCTTTCAGTCAGAGAACGAGGCAGAGTGAAGAATGAGTCTAGGTGACAGAGAAGAAGCAGAACAGACATCTATGTCTTTTAAATGAACTTACCCTTTCTTTTAAGGAAATAAGTTCTTTTCTCTTTTTGCCTCTGCCCATGTCATCCCACCCTAATCTCTCACCACATTTATTTTTATATATATTTGTATTTATCTATATATGTTTGTATATTTTAAATATTTATAAATAAGTATAAATAATTTATGAATATATTCATAAATACATGTTTATATGTGTGTTATATATGTTTATATATTTTTAATTTATTTTTTAACATATTTATTATTTATTTTTGAAAGAGAGGGAGGGAGAGACCCCCAAGTAGGCTTCATGCCGACAGCTCAGAACCTGACGAGGGACTCAAACTCATGAACTGTGAGATCATGACCTGAGTTGAAATCAGATGTCACTTAATCAACTGAGCCACCCAGTCACCCCTATTTTTTTATTTCTTTTTTTTAAATATTTATTTGAGAAAGAGAGAGAGCAAGCGAGCACAAGTTGGGGAGGGGCAGAAAAAGAGAGACGGAAGCAGAGAATCTGAAGCAGGCTCCAGGCTCTGAGCTGTCAGCACAGACCCCAACATGGGGCTCAAACCCACGAACTGTGAGATCATGACCTGAGCTGAAGTTGGATGCTTAACTGACTGAGCCACCCAGGTGCCCCTATTTTTTTTTTCTTTTTCTAATGATGGAAGTGTCATGTCATTTGTGGCTTAAATCTTCATCTAAATGTGGATAATTTTAAAGAAGAAATTCTTAAAGGGGGTTACTTAATTTCAAGAAGAAAATGAGTATATTGAAATCAATGCTAGATAATTCTCACGAATATACATTATCGCTGTTTCACTGCACTTTCCTTCCATTACTACAGTTTCATGCAGGAAGCATTGATTGTGTTTCACTCACATGCTCAGCACTTTACCAGATGCTGCAGGAGGCATCCATACAGTGGGAGATGTGGTGCTCTCTACAGAGGAAGGAAAATATTATTTATGGAACACTTACTGTGTGTCTGGCACTGTGCTAATAAGCACTTTATATCCATTTTAATTCTTACAGTGATAGGACAGGATATTCTTGCTGTTTTGCATGTAAGACTGGGACTGAGAATTGTAATAAGTCACCTAATGCCAAAAAGCTAATAAATGACTGAGTTGGGGTTTGAACCCATGTCTCTGTCTGACTCCAAAGTCCATAATTCATTCATTGATCCTTTTGGCAAATACTTATCAAGTACCTACTCTGTGCCAGGAACTGTACTAGGCACAGGAGATATAAACCTGAATGACATATGATTGCTCCAATAAAGCAGCTCAGTCTTCTGGATAATGTATGCTTTGAAACAAAACTTGCTGATCATTTGTTGGTTTCTAGTCTCAGGAAAGTAGGCAATGAGTTTATCTGCCAAGTGTAACCAGATAGGGATAAAGGGAGAGGGACTGAGGAGACTATGCGTCTTAGAGGAAGGAATCTTAGTGGAGAAAGCAGGAATTAAAAATGAAAAATTAAAAACACTGTTTCATGACTATCCTAAGAGGCCTTATGAATGCAAAGCTGCATTGTTGCCTTTCCAAGCCTTATTGCTGGCTGCTTTGTCGAAAATTGAAAGTTTCACAAGTGGGGTAAGCCATACACTTGTGAGAACTTTGCCACATTTTTCAGGGTGTTAGAGGTCTTGGCTGCATTAGTGATCCCCAGGGTCCAGAGCAGATGGACACACATGAGACAGCCCTGAGGACCTTCCCACAAATGACTGAGTGGAACTCTGAAGAAGTATTAGAAGATCCACAGTCAGGGGTGGGGTCAGAGTCAGAGAAATACTATTCAGTAACTTGCTGAGACCCTACATCTGTCCCCAGCCATTCTGACCTGGGAACCACTGGTCATATGCGCATGTATGGGATGCTATGGTCCTCTGTCTTCTTAAATACAGTTTTGATGTAGTTAAGGGCAAGGTAGGAGATGAGTAATTTTTGGCAGTATTTTCTTTTCCTGTTTCTTTAACTCTCCGATTGTTTATCCAACCAAAGGTCAGTGTATTTCCTATAGCATCTCCAGGTCTTGTCAAATTACAATTCTCAGTAAACGTAAACTGATAATTAAAGAGAAAACCACCAGTTGTGTGCATCTACATTTATGACTCACCTCTCTAATTGTACACTGCATTGTTTAAGTGTTGAAGGTGTGACACATAGAGCAATCGATGTGATTTCATTAGAACAAAGTGAACTAAAATATGTGCTGTGCCAGTCTTAGAGAACTTGTATTATTTTGTGGTGAGAAAAGACAAGAGGTAAACTTTTAGCTTTGTTCTAACCTTACTCATGTACGATGCTAGTGTTTGTTGAAGCATTACTGGTGACTGCGCAAGACACGGTGGGGAACTCCCCTTCTAAAGGACATGCTGGTCCTTGCTTCATGTCCAAGCCCATGGACCACCCTTTACTTGAAAAGCTCACCTGTCTTTTTTCCCCAGCTGGATTCTCTGGATTCCTCTCCTACTTCCCTGAATTTTTTTCCTCTGACTTCGATTCATCCATCATTCTCCAAACGTGTATTTACCAAAGATTTGTATTCAGAGTGTTTCTCTTTTCTCTCTTTACTTTCTCACTTAGCAATTCCTTCTGATGCCATGGCGTCAACAGGTAGCTCAAAGTGATTGACACCCAAAGATACACTTCTCACTCCCACCTGACTTCACATTTTTCATTTCCATGTACCTAGATATCTTGCTGCCACATATAATTCAACTGAATACACCTTGTCCCACACATCTTTCGTTCCCCATGGTCTCTTTTGGGGGAACGGGAACCATCCTTCTCCATTTATATGAAACCTTGGACCCTCCCTTCACTCCCCATGCCCAAACACTTGTGAGTTGATCTCCATAATGACTTTCCCAACTCTCCTCCACTTTCCCTTCCTCTGCTGCTATTTTTACCTCAAGCCCTTGTTCCCTCTGACTCAGACATTTGAAAGAATTGGATTTCCTGGACATTTGAACTCTCTTCCGAGGCATGGTGATATTATGCCCTTTCAGACTCAGGGAACATTCTCAACCCAGACTGCATACCAATCAAATCAGTGTTACTTTTTTCTTTCAAAATGTTTTCCTTCTTTTTGAAATACTCACAAGGAAGAACAGGAAGCCACATTAACCACTTTATCAAGTTGCACACATCCACTTACAAATGTTCATTTGTTAAAGACTAAATAGAGTATCTTACATAGTTACTAATGTGACACAGATATCAAACGTTGAACCATGTTATTTTAAACCCATATGAATTGTGTGTTGGAGCCCAAAATGAGCTTCCGTAAAAATTATTCTTGTAATGATTTTTGGCAGACTCATGAAACAAAGCTGGAGATTATAAGATGAAGCCACAGATACCCTAAAGCTCCAAATACCTTTTACTGCATCATTGGAGAAGTAAATGTATGTGGATATGTTCATCTTTGTTTCTGAGGAAAACTTACATGTACTGAAATAATAATTTCTAAAAAGAGCAAAGGTAAAACATCTATCTCAACTGAAATTATATTGCATAATATACAGGAGGAGGAGACCTAGGAAAGTTGTTTTTAAGACTTTATTTTTTTACAGCAGTTTTAGGTTCACAGCAGAATTGAGAGGAAGGTACAGATATACTGCTACCCCAATAGGTGCATAACCTCCCCCATTACCAACATCCCACACCAGAATGCTATACATGTTACAACCGATGAACTTAACCCTGACACATGGTAATCACCGAGAGTCCGTGATTTACATTAAGGTTCGTTCTTGGTGTTGTACTTTCTTTGAGTTTGGACAATTGCTTGGCATGTATCTACTCTTACAGTATTATATATGAGTATTTTCACTGTCTTATACAAGTCTTCTGCTCTGCCTATTCATCCTTGCCTCCCCCGACTTCTGGCAACCAATGATCATCTTACCTTCTTCATAGTTTTGCCTTTTCCAGAAGGTCATATAGGTGGAATCATACAATATGATGGTATGTAAAAGCGGCCTTTGCACATTGGCTTCTTTCACTTAGTAATATGCACGTAAAGGTTCTCCATGTCTTTTCATGGCTTTATAGGTCATTGCTTTTTAGCACTGAATTAATATTCCATTGGATGTACAGTTTATTTATCCATTCACCTACTAACAACTTCTTGGTTGTTTCGAGTTTTGGCAGTGATGAATAAAACTGCTACAAACATCCATATACAGATTTTTGTGTGAACACAAATTTTCTACCCCTTTCGCTAAATACCGAAGACCTCAATCGCTGGAACATATGGTAAGAATACCTTGAGTTTTGTAAGAAATGCCAAACTGTCTTCCAAAGTGGCTGTACCAGTTTACATTCCCACCAGCAGTGAATGAGAGTTCCTGTGGTTCTGCATCCTGGCCAACATTTGGTTTTGTCAACAAACAGATGTATAGTGATATCTCCTTGTGGTATTGATTTGCATTTCCCTGATGACATATGATGTGGAGCATCTTTTCATATGCTCATTTGACATCTGTAATATCTTCTTTGGTGAGGTGTCTGTGAAGGCTTTTGGTCCATTTTTTAATCAGGTTGTTTTCTTATTGTTGAGTTTTTAAAAAGTTCTTTGTATATTTTGGATAACAGTCCTTTATCAGACGTTTCTTTGTAAATATTTTCTCCCAACCTGTGGCTTGTCTTCTCATTCTCTTGAAAATGCTTTTTTTTTTCAATATATGAAATTTATTGTCAAATTGGTTTCCATACAACACCCAGTGCTCATCCCAAAAGGTGCCCTCCTCAATACCCATCACCCACCCACCCCTCCCTCCCACCCCCCATCAACCCTCAGTTTGTTCTCAGTTTTTAAGAGTGCTTTGGCTCTCTCCCACTCTAACCTCTTTTTTTTTCCTTCCCCTCTCCCATGGGTTTGTGTTAAGTTTCTCAGGATCCACATAAGAGTGAAAACATATGGTATCTGTCTTTCTCTGTATGGCTTATTTCACTTAGCATAACACTCTCCAGTTCCACCCACGTTGCTACAAAGGGCCATATTTCATTCTTTCTCATTGCCACATAGTACTCCATTGTGTATATAAACCATAATTTCTTTATCCATTCATCAGTTGATGGACATTTAGGCTCTTTCCATAATTTGGCTATTGTTGAGAGTGGGGTACAAGTGCCCCTATGCATCAGTACTCCTGTATCCCTTGGGTAAATTCCTAGCAGTGCTATTGCTGGGTCATAGGGTAGGTGTATTTTTAATTTTTTGAGGAACCTCCACAGTTTTCCAGAGCGGCTGCACCAGTTTGCATTCCCACCAACAGTGCAAGAGGGTTCCCGTTTCTCCACATCCTCTCCAGCATCTATAGTCTCCTGATTTGCTCATTTTGGCCACTCTGACTGGCGTGAGGTGATATCTGAGTGTGGTTTTGATTTGTATTTCCCTGATGAGGAGCGATGTTGAGCATCTTTTCATGTGTCTGTTGGCCATCTGGATGTCTTCTTTAGAGAAGTGTCTATTCATGTTTTCTGCCCATTTCTTCACTAGATTATTTGTTTTTCAGGTGTGGAGTTTGGTGAGCTCTTTATAGATTTTGGATACTAGCCCTTTGTCCGATATGTCATTTGCAAATATCGTTTCCCATTCTGTTGGTTGCCTTTTAGTTTTGTTGGTTGTTTCCTTTGCTGTGCAGAAGCTTTTTATCTTCATGAGGTCCCAATAGTTCATTTTTGCTATTAGTTCCTTTGCCTTTGGGGATGCGTCAAGTAAGAAATTGCTGTGGCTGAGGTCAGAGAGGTCTTTTCCTGCTTTCTCCTCTAAGGTTTTGATGGTTTCCTGTCTCACATTCAGGTCCTTTATCCATTTTGAGTTTATTTTTGTGAATGGTGTGAGAAAGTGGTCTAGTTTCAACCTTCTGCATATTGCTGTCCAGTTCTCCCACCACCATTTGTTAAAGAGACTGTCTTTTTTCCATTGGATGTTCTTTCCTGCTTTGTCAAAGATGAGTTGGCCATACGTTTGTGGGTCTAGTTCTGGGGTTTCTGTTCTATTCCACTGGTCTATGTGTATGTTTTTGTGCCAATACCATGCTGTCTTGATGATTACAGCTTTGTAGTAGAGGCTAAAGTCTGGGATTGTGATGCCTCCTGCTTTGGTCTTCTTCTTCAAAATTACTTTGGCTATTCGGGGCCTTTTGTGGTTCCATATGAATTTTAGGATTGCTTGTTCTAGCTTTGAGAAGAATGCTGGTGCAATTTTGATTGGGATTGCATTGAATGTGTCAATAGCTTTGGGTAGTATTGACATTTTGACAATATTTATTCTTCCAATCCAAGAGCATGGAATGTTTTTCCATTTCTTTATGTCTTCTTCAGTTTCCTTCATACGGTTTCTATAGTTTTCAGCATATAGATCTTTTACATCTTTGGTTAGATTTATCCCTAGGTATTTTATGCTTCTTGGTGCAATTGTGAATGGGATCAGTTTCTTTATTTGTCTTTCTGTAGTTTCATTATTAGTGTATAAGAATGCAACTGATTTCTGTACATTGATTTTGTATCCTGCAACTTTGCTGAATTCATGTATCAGTTCTAGCAGACTTTTGGTGGAGTCTGTCAGATTTTCCATGTATAATATCATGTCATCTGCAAAAAGCGAAAGCTTGACTTCATCTTTGCCAATTTTGATGCCTTTGATTTCCTTTTGTTGTCTGATTGCTGATGCTGGCACTTCCAACACTATGTTAAACAACAGCGGTGAGAGTGGACATCCCTGTCATGTTCCTGATCAGGGAAAAAGCTCTTAGTTTTTCCCCATTGAGGATGATGTTAGCTGTGGGCTTTTCATAAATGGCTTTTATGATGTTTAAGTATGTTCCTTCTATCCCGACTTTCTCGAGGGTTTTTATTAAGAAAGGATGCTGAATTTTGTCAAATGCTTTTTCTGTATCGATTGACAAGATCATATGGTTCTTATCTTTTCTTTTATTCATGTGATGTATCATGTTGATCGATTTGCGAATGTTGAACCCTGCATCCCAGGAATGAATCCCACTTGATCATGGTGAATAATTCTTTTTATATGCTGTTGAATTCAATTTGCTAGTATCTTATTGAGAATTTTTGCATCCATATTCATCAGGGATATTGGCCTGTAGTTCTTCTTTTTTACTGGGTCTCTGGTTTAGGAATCAAAGTAATATTGGCTTCATAGAATGAGTCTGGAAGTTTTCCTTCCCTTTCTATTTTTTGGAATAGCTTGAGAAGGATAGGTATTATCTCTGCTTTAAACATCTGGTAGAGCTCCCCTGGGAAGCCATCTGGTCCTGGACTCTTATTTGTTGGGAGATTTTTGATAACTGATTCAATTTCCTCACTGGTTATGGGTCTGTTCAAGCTTTCTATTTCCTCCTGATTGAGTTTTGGAAGTGTGTGGGTGTTTAGGAATTTGTCCATTTCTTCCAGGTTGTCCATTTTGTTGGCATATAATTTTTCATAGTATGCCCTGATAATTGCTTGTATCTCTGAGGGATTGGTTGTAATAATTCCATTTTCATTCATGATTTTAATCTATTTGGGTCATCTCCCTTTTCTTTTTGAGAAGCCTGGCTAGAGGTTTATCAATTTTGTTTATTTTTTTCAAAAAACCAACTCTTGGTTTCATTGATCTGCTCTACAGTTTTTTTAGATTCTATATTGTTTATTTCTGATCTGATCTTTATTATTTCTCTTCTTCTGCTGGGTTTTGGGTATCTTTACTGTTCTGCTTCTATTTCCTTTAGGTGTGCTGTTAGATTTTATATTTGGGATTTTTCTTGTTTCTTGAGATAGGCCTGGATTGCAATGTATTTTCCTCTCAGGACTGCCTTTGCTGCATCCCAAAGCGTTTGGATTGTTGTATTTTCATTTTGTTTGTTTCCATATATTTTTTAATTTCTTCTCTAATTGCCTAGTTGACCCATTCATTCTTTAGTAGGGTTTCTTTAACCTCCATGCTTTTGGAGGATTTCCAGACTTTTTCCTGTGGTTGATTTCAAGCTTCATAGCATTGTGGTCTGAAAGTATGCATGGTATGATCTCAATTCTTGTATACTTATGAAGGGCTGTTTTGTCACCCAGTATGTGATCTATCTTGGAGAATGTTCCGTGTGCACTCGAGAATGTCACATGTTGCTTTGGGATGCAGAGTTCTAAATATATCTGTCAAGTCCATCTGATCCAATGTATCATTCAGAGCCCTTGTTTCTTTATTGACCATGTGTCTAGATGATCAATCCATTTCTGTAAGTGGAGTGTTAAAGTCCCCTACAATTACCACATTCTTATTAATAAGGTTGTTTATGTTTTTGAGTAATTGTTTTATATATTTGGGGGCTCCTGTATTCAGCACATAGACATTTATAATTGTTAGCTTTTCCTGATGGATAGACCCTGTAATTATTATATAATGCCCTTCTTCATCTCTTGTTAAAGCCTTTAATTTAAAGTCTCATTTGTTGGATATAAGTATGGCTACTCCAGCTTTCTTTTGACTTCCAGTAGCATGATAAATAGTTCTCCATCCCCTCACTCTCAATCTGAAGGTGTCCTCAGGTCTAAAATGAGTCTCTTGTAGACAGCAAATAGATGGGTCTTGTCTTTTTATCCATTCTGATACCCTATGTCTTTTGGTTGGCGCATTTAGTCCATATACACTCAGTGTTATTATAGAAAGATATGGGTTTAGAGTCATTGTGATGTCCGTAGGTTTCATGCTTATAGCGATGTCTCTGGTACTTTGTCTCACAGGATCCCCCTTAAGATCTGTTGTAGGGCTGGTTTAGTGGTGACGAATTCCTTCAGTTTCTGTTTGTTTGGGAAGACCTTTATCTCTCCTTCTATTCTAAATGACAGACTTGCTAGATAAAGGATTCTCAGCTGCATCTTTTTTCTGTTGATCACATTGAAGATCTCCTGCCATTCCTTTCTGGCCTGCCAAGTTTCAGTAGAGAGATCGGTCACGAGTCTTATAGGTCTTCCTTTATATGTTAGAGCACGTTTATCTCTAGCTGCTTTCAGAATTTTCTCTTTATCCTTGTATTTTGCCAGTTTCACTATGATATGTCATGCAGAATATCGATTCAAGTTACGTCTGAAGGGAGTTCTCTGTGCCTCTTGGATTTCAATGCCTTTTTCCTTCCCCAGATCAGGGAAGTTCTCAGCTATTATCTCTTCAAGTACACCTTCAGCACCTTTCCCTCTCTCTTCCTCCTCTGGAATACCAATTATGCATAGATTATTTCTCTGTAGTGCATCACTTAGTTCTCTAATTTTCCCCTCATACTCCTGGATTTTTTTATCTCTCTTTTTCTCAGCTTCCTCTTTTTCCATAATTTTATCTTCCAGTTCACCTATTCTCTCCTCTGCCTCTTCAATCCAAGCTGTGGTTGTCTCCATTTTATTTTGTAGTTCATTTATAGCATTTTTTAGCTCCTCCTGACTGTTCCTTAGTCCCTTGATCTCTGTAGCAAGAGATTCTCTGCTGTCCTCTATACTGTTTTCAAGCCCAGCGATTAATTTTATGACTATTATTCTAAATTCACTTTCTGTTATATTGTTTAAATCCTTTTTGATCAGTTCGTTAGCTGTCGTTATTTCCTAGAGATTGTTTTGAGGGGAATTCTTCTGTTTCATCATTTTGGATAGTCCCTGGAGTGGTGTGGAACTGTGGGGCACTTCCCCTGTGCTGCCTTGAATAACTTGCATTGGTGGGCGGGGTGTAGTCAGACCTGAATTCTTCCCCCAGCCCACCGCTGGGGCCACAGTCAGACTGGTGTGTGCCTTCTCTTCCCCTCTCCTAGGGGCGGGATTCACTGTGGGGTGGTGTGGCCCATCTGGGCTACTTGCACACTGCCAGGCTTGTGGTGCTGGGGATCTGGCGTATTAGCTGGGGTGGATCGGCAAGGTGCACAGGGGCGGGAGGGGCAGGCTCAGCTCACTTCTCCTTCGGTGATCCGCTTCCGGAGGGGCCCTGCGGCACCGGGAGGGAGTCAGACGTGCCGCCAGAGGGATGGGTCCACAGAAGCACAGCGTTGGGTGTTTTTGTGGTGCAAGCAAGTTCCCCAGCAGTAACTGGTTCCCTTTGGGATTTTGGCTGGGGGATGGGCGAGGGAGATGGCGCTGGCGAGCACCTTTGTTCCCCGCCAAGCTGAGCTCTTTCGTCTGGGGCTCAACAAGTCTCCCTCCCATTGTCCTCTAGTCCTCCTGCTCTCTCCAAGCAGAGCTGTTAACTTATAACCTCCCAGATGTTAAGTCCCGCTTGCTGTCAGAACACACTCCGTCCGGCCCCTCCGCTTTTGCAAGCCAGACTCGGGGGGCTCTGCTTGGCTGGTGGGCTGCCCCTCTGCCCCAGCTCCCTCCCACTAGTCCATGTAGCGCGCAGCGCCTCTCCGTCCTTCCTACCGTCTTCTGTGGGCCTCTCGTCTGCTCTTGGCTGCAGAGAATCCGTTCTGCGAGTCTTCTGGCAGTTTTCTGGGTTATTTAGGCAGGTGTAGGTGGAATCTAAGTGATCAGCAGAACGCAGTGAGCCCAGAGTCCTCCTACGCTGCCATCTCTGGCATAGGCTTTTTTCGATTACTGAAAATGCTTTTAACAGAGCAGACAGTTTTTAATTTTAATGAAGTCCAGTTTATCCATCATTTCTTTCATGGTTCATGACTTTGTTGTTGTATCTAAAAAGTCATTACCATATCCAGCATCAGCTCTTCTTTTATTTGATCTTCTGAGAGTTTTATAGTTTTGTGTTTTACACATTTAGGTCTATGACCCATTTTGAGTTAATTTTTGTGGACGGTGTAAGGTCTGCATTTGGATTTATTTTTTTTTTTGGTCTTTGCTTCATTGTATTGTCTTAACTACTTTGTCAGGAATCAGTGGTGGGGTACCTGGGTGGCTCAGTTAAGCCTCTGACTTCTGCTCAGGTCATGATCTCATGGTCTGTGAGTTCGAGCCCTGCATTGGGCTCTGTGCTGACAGCTCAGAGCCTGGAGCCTGCTTCAGATTCTGTGTCTCCTTCTCTCCCAGCCCTCCCCCGCTCATTCTCTGTCTCTCTGTCTCTCTCAAAAATAAATAAATATTTAAAAAAAAATTTTTTAAAGGATCAGTGGACTATATTCTGGGCTCTCCATCTGTCTCATTGATCTATTTGTCTCTTGTGTTTTTGTCAATACCACACTGTCTGGATTTTGAAAGCTTCATAAGAATTCTTGAAGTCAGGCAATATCAGTCCTTTAAATTTTTTTCTTGTTAAATACTGAGTTGGCCCTTCTGGGTCTTTTGCTTCTCCATATAAACTTTAGAATCTGTTTGTTAGTATCCACAAAATAACTTGCTGGGATTTTAGGTGGGATTGATTTTGTATTTAACCTGTACCCTGCAGACTCGCTATAATTGCTTACTAGTTTGAGGAATTTTTTTGTCAATTCTTTAGCATTTTCTATACAGATGATAAAGTCATCTGTGAAGAAAGACTGTTTTATTTCTCCCCTCTCAAACTGTAGGCATGAGTTAGGACTTCCAGTGCAATATTGAAAAGCAGGTGAGAGGGGACATCTTTACCTTGTTCTTGATCTTAGTGTGAAAACTTTCAGTTTCTCAACATTAAATATGATTTTATCTGTAGGTTTTTTTGTGGATATTCTGCACCAAGTTGATGAAGTTCCCCTCTATTCCTAGTTTACTGAGAGTTTTTGTCATGAATGGCTTTTGGATTTTATCAAATGCTTTTTGTGCATCTATTGGTATGATCATGTGATTTTTCTTCTTTAGCCTGTTGATATGATAGAATACATGGATTGATTTTTGAACATCCAATGAACCATGCATGTGTACCTGGGATATATCCCACTTGGTCATGGTGTATAATTCTGTTTATTCATTGCTGGATTCAATTTGCTAATGTTTTGTTGAGGATTTTTTCACTTATGTTCATGAGAGATATTAGTCTATAGTTTCTTATAATATCTTTATTTGGTTTTTGTATTAGGGTAATTCTAGCCTCGTTGAATGAGTTTAAGTGTTCACTTTGCTTCTGTCTTCTGAAAGGGATTGTAGAGAATTGGTATAAATTCTGCATGAAGTATTTGGCATAATTCACCAGTGAACCCATCTGGACCTTTCTAGTTTGGAAGATTGTTAATTATTGATTCAACTTCTTTAATAGATTTTGAGCCTATTTAAATGATCTGTTTCTTCTTGTGTGAGTTTTGACATATTGGGTCTTTCAAAGAATTGGTCCATTTCATCTCAGTTTTGAGGGATTGAGTTGCTTATAGTATCCTTTTATTATCCTTTTAATTTCAGTGGGACCTTTGGTGATTGAGGTCCCTTGTTTTATTTCTATTACTAGTAACTTTCGTTCTCTTTTTTTTTTTTCTTTTCCTTAGCCAGACTAGGAGCTTATTTTTTTGTTGTTGTTGTTGTTTTGTTTTTTTGTAAAGCTTTTGGTTTCATTGATCTTTCTGTACTAAATTCTGGTTTCTAATTTCATTGATTTCTGCTCTATTTCTTATTTCTTTTCTTCTGCTTACTTTGGGTTTAATTTGCTCATTTTCTAGTTTCCTAAAATGAAAACTTATTGTTTTTAGATCTGTTTTCTTTTTAATATATGCATTCAATGCTATGAATAGCTGTCTAAACAGTGCTTTCGCTGCATCCCACAAATTTGGTAAGTTGTATTTTCATTCTCACCCAATTCAAAATATTTTAAAATTTCTTTTAATATTTCTCTTTTGACCCATGTGCTATTTAGAACTACATTGTTTAATCTCCACATATTTTGGAATTTTCTGGTTATATTTCTGTTACTGACTTCTAGTTTAATTCCATTGTGGTCTAAGAGCAGAGATATATGATGTCAGTTATTGTTAATTTGTTAAGGTGTGTTTTATGGCTTAAGATGTGGTCTGTCTTGGTGAATGTTCTATATGAGTTTGAGAAGAATGTGAATTCTGCTGTTGTTGGGTGAAGTAGTCTATATCAGTTATATCCAGTTGATTGATGTTATTGGTGCATTCACCTGTATCCTTACTGCTTTTCTTCTGCCTATGCGATCTGTCCAGTTTTGAGAGACATGCATTCTTCTGTTTCTCCTTGCAGTTCTATTAGTTTTTGTCTCACATAGTTTCATGTTCCACTGTCATGTCCATAAACATGAAGGATTATTATGTCTCTTGGAGAAGTGAACCCCTTATCATTATTGTAATATACTTCTTAATCCCTGAGAACTTCCTTGCTTTGAAGTCTGCTCTGTCTGAAATTAATATAGCTGTTCCAGCTTTCTTTTGATTAATGTTAGCATGGTATATTCTTCTTTATCCATTTATTTATATTTAAAGTGAGTTTCTTGCAGACAACATATGTATAGGTCTTATTTTTTGATCCCTCTAACAATTTGTTGTTGTTTTTTTTTAATTTTTTTTAACGGTTTTTTTAATTTATTTTTGAGACAGAGAGAGACAGAGCATGAACAGGGGAGGGTCAGAGAGAGGGAGACACAGAATCTGAAACAGGCTCCAGGCTCTGAGCTGTCAGCACAGAGCCCGACGCAGAGCTCGAACTCACGGACCGCGAGATCATGACCTGAGCCGAAGTCGGCCGCTTAACCGACTGAGCCACCCAGGCGCCCCTAACAATTTGTTTTTAATTGGTATATTTAAACCATTGATGTTCAGAGTGATTACTGATATAGTTGGATTAATATCTGTTATATTTGTTAATTCTTTCTAATTGTTGCCCTTGTTCTTTGTTCCTATTTGTGTTTCCCATTCTTTTTCTGCATTTTGTCATTTTAATTGAGCATTTTCTGTCATTCCATTTTCTCTCCTTTCTTAGCGTATTTTGGTAATATTTATTGTTTTTTAGTTTTTTAGTGGTTGCCTTAGAGTTTTTAATATATATTTACCACTAATGTAAGTCTACTTTCAAATAACACTAGAGTCAGCACCCTATAATAACAAAATAATCCTAATTTCTCTCTCCAGTCCCTTGTATCACTGTTATCATTGATTTTATAATATGTAAGCATATATATACATATATGCATATGCATACATAATTGAATAAATTATTACTGTTATTCCCTTATTTGTATTATTCCAGGATCTGGGGAATGCTGTTAATATGTAGACCACAGAATAATGGAATTTGAGAGTCCTAAGAAACAGATTTCTCATGCAAGTGAGCCCCAGAAAAAAACATTTAACAAAGTAGTTAAAGACTTTGGAATGAAACAGCCCTGATTTGAATCCAATTTAGCCATCAGCTGTATGAGCTGAGGGAAGAATGGTAACCCCTCTAAGTCTCAGTGTCCATGATTGTAAAATGATGGGAGCCCATGAGTAACTAGGGGGCTGTGGCAGGTAAATGAGATAATGTAGCACTTATGACCATCTGGTATGCTGTATATATAATTAATTTGTTTTTCTGTGTAAACTACAAGAGGTTATGGATTTTTGACTGTTTCACTCCTGCTACATTCTAGTGTCTAGAACAATGCCTAATAGTCCCTCACAAACATGCATTGAATGATTCATATAAAGTGGTTAGTCGTGTCTGGAATTTAATGACAGTGGTTGTTGAAAATAATGACGACAATAATAAAAAGCCTAAATCAAATTTTCTGGGAAGCCCATGTTAACACTCACAGTTGTTCTGATAATTATATTGCCAAGTAATTTTAAATTAGTAAATATTCTTACTAATCCCCTTACTGAAAATGTCTTCTTTTTTCAGTGGAGAAAAAAATTTTCATATTTTTTACTATATCTATGCTGGATTAGCTGAAAAGAAGAAACTAGCCCATTACAAATTGCCTGAAAATAAGCCTCCCAGGTAAGGTTACCACCTTATACAAGGTGGTACTTGTATAAAGTAATATTTTCACTTCTGATTGAACTTTAGATTTTGACCCATCCTTTCATATTTTTTTCAGGTATCTACAAAATGATCACCTCAGAACAGTACAGGATATGATGAATAATACTTTCTATAAATCCCAATATGAATTAATTGAGCAATGTTTCAAAGTCATAGGTTTTACAATGGAGGTAAGTATGAAAGACATTTGGAACCTCTTTAGGAAATATCATTTTGTCATCACTAATGGTAAGAATGAGCATTTATTGAGTGATTAATATATGCCAGGCATTGTACTAAGTGTTTTATGTGAATCATTCTTTTAATTACTGAAACAACCTTACAGAATAACGAGAATACTTACCAGAATGTTACAGTATTTACTTCATATGTAAAGAGATGGTGGCCATGACATATAATTGAATTTCATTTTGTTCTGAATCTTTAATTTATATTTGCATCTCCCATATATATTACATTTTGCATAAATACCTAAATGGGAGCGCTAGTGGAGTCTTTTTTTAGTGCAGTTTTTTAATACAACTTTATTAAGATGTAATTCACATACCATACAAGTCAGCCATTTAGAGGGTACATTTTAATGACTTTTAGTATATTCAGAATTATGCATCCATCATCATAATCATTTTTAGAATATTTTCATGTTCTAAATTTTTCACTCCCAAAAGAAACATGCTAGTGATTAGGAGTTCCTCCTCATTCTTACCCATTTTTGCTTTCTGTCACCATGGATCATTTTATTCTGGACATTTCACATAAACAGAGTGATGCAATACATCATCCTGTGTGACTAGCTTCTCTCATTTAACATAGTAATGTTTTCAAGGTGCACGCATGTTGGATGGAGCATGTATCAGTAGTTCATTTCTTTTCATTGTTGAATAATACCTCATTTTATGGATATACTTGATGTTACTTATCCGGTCATCAGTTGATAGACATTTGGGTTGTTTCCATTTGGGGGCTATCATGAATAATGCAGTTATGAACACTCATGTACAATTTTTTGTGTGGACGTAAGCTTCCATTTCTCTTTGGTGTATACCTAGGAGTGGAACTACTGAGTCATAGGGTAACACTGTGTTGAACCTTTTGAGGAACTGCTAGACTGTTTTCCAAAGCAGCTGCACTAGTTTACATTCTAACCAGCAGTATGCAAAGTTTCCAGTTTCTCCATATCCTCCCCAACATTTACTATTATCTCTCTTTTTTATTATAGCCATCCTAGTAGGTATGAAGTGGTACCTTATTGTGGTTTTGATTTGCATTTACCTAATGGCTTATGACCCTGAACTTCTTTACGTGTACTTATTGGTCATTTATGTATCTTGTGTGAAGAAATGTCTATTCATACCCTTTACCTTTTTAAAAAATTGGGTTGCGTTTTTATTATTGAATTGTTAAGGATTATTTATGTTGTAAATACAAGTCCCTTATCAGATAAGTGATTTGCAAAAATTGTCTCCCTTTTGTTGTCTTTGTACCTTCTTTTTTCTTTTTTCTTTTTTTTTTAATCTTTCATTTTGAGAGATAAAGAGAGAGAGACAGAGCACAGGGCAGGGAGGAATAGAGAGAGAGAGAGGCACAGAATCCAAAGCAGGCTCCAGGTTCTGAGCTATCAGCACAGAGCCCAACGCAGGGCCCAAACTCACAAATTGCGAGATCATGACCTGAGCCGAAGTCGGACACTTAAATGACTGAGCCACCCAGACGCTCCTATTATCTTTTCACTTTCTTGATGGTGTCCTTTGCAAGTATACATGTTTTTAATTTTTATGATGTCCAGTTTATCCATTTGTCTTTTGTTGCTTGTTATTTTTGTGTCATATATAGGAAACTATTGACTCATCCAAAGTCACAGAAATTCATACCTAAATATTCTTCCAGGAGCTGTATTGTTTTCACTCTTGCATACAGGTTACTGTTCCACTTTGGGTTAATATTTGTGTCTGATGTGAGATAGCTTCTTTTGCATGTAGATATTCAGTTGTACCACAACCATCTGTTGAAGACTATTCTTTCTCCATTGCTGGGTTTGGCATCCTTGTGAAAATCAGTTGACCATAGAGGCGCCTGGGTCGCTCAGTAGGTTAAGCATCTGACTTCAGCTCAGGTCATGATCTCACTGTTCCTGAGTTTGAGCCCCACATCGGGCTCTCTGCTTTCAGCACAGACCCACTTCAGAACCTCTATCCCCCTCTCTCTCTGCCCCTGCCCCCTGTGCTCACATGCACTCTCTCTCTCTCTCTGTCTCTAAAATAAATAAACATTTAAAAAAAGAAAATTGAGGTACCTTGGTGTCTCAGTCAGTTAAGCATCTGATTCTTGATTTCAGCCTAGGTCCTGATCCCATGGTTCATGAGATCAAGCCCTACGGGAGGCTTTGTGCTGACAATGATGAGCCCACTTGGGATTCTCTCTGTTCCTCTCTCTCTCTGCTTCTCCCCAACTCACTCTCTCTCCCTCTCTCAAAATAAATAAACTTAAAAAAAAAAAAAAAAGAAGAAGGGGCACCTGGTGGCTCAGTTGGTTAAGTGTCCGACTTTGCTTGGGTCATGATCTCACGGTTCATGAGTTTGAGCCCCGCGTCAGGCTCTGTGCTGACAGCTTGGAGCCTGGAGCCTGCTTCAGATTCTGTGTCTCCCTCTCCCTCTGTCCCTCACCCACTCACTCTGTCTCTGTCTCTCAAACATAAATAAACATTTTTAAAAATTAAAAAAAAAGATCAGTTGACCATAAATGTATAGATTTATTTCTGAACTCTCAGTTCTATTATAATTACCTCTACGTGTTTCTGCTAGTCCCACGCTTGATTACTGTGGCTTTGTAATAAGTTTTGAAATTGGAAAGTGTGATTCCCCTAACTTTGTTCTTTTTCCCAATTGTTTTGAGTCCCTGGAATTTCTATGTGAATTTGAGGATCGGCTTGTCACTTTCTAGCGCAGCCTTTTATAAGACTTCTTTTTTGTTCATCTTGCTCTTCCCCATCTCACCCCCTCCATCCATATCTGCTCTTTTTCCCTTTCCCCAGCAAATGGATGTTAACAACTCAGCATTTATAATCCAGCATTTCATATTTATCTCCTTGCTTATTAAGTACTGCTTATAGACACCATGTATACATGTGTAAACACACATGTACATGCACATGAATCTGGAGGGATGGGCATTGTTTTATTAATATGGTATTATATACATATACATATGTACATATGCATACATATATATACATTCATTCTCAGGCCAGTTAACATACAGTATAGTCTTGTCTTCAGGAATAGAACCCAGTGATTCATCACTTACATATAACACCCAGTGCTCATCCCAACAAGTGCCCTCCTTAATGTCCATCACCTACCTCCCCTACCCCCTCAACCCTCCCCATCAACCCTCAGTTCTCTATATTTAAGTGTCTCTTATGGTTTGCCTCCCTCTCTGTTTATATCTTATTTTTCCTTCCCTTCCTCTATGATCATCTGTTAATTTTCTCAAATTCCACATGAGTGAAATCATGTGGTGTCTGTTTTTCTCTGGCTGACTTATTTTACTTAGCATAATACCCTCCATTTCCATCTACGTTGTTGCAGATGGCAAGATTTCATTCTTTTCATCACCAAGTAGTGTTTGTGTGTGTGTGTGTGTGTGTGTGTGTGTGTGTGTGTGCACCATCTTCTTAATCCATTCATCAGTTGATGGACAGTGGGCTCTTTCCATAATTTGATTGTTGTTGATAGCACTGGTATAAATATTGGGGTGCATGTGCCCCTTTGAATCAGCATTTTTGTATCCTTTGGATAAATTCCTAGGGGTGCAATTGCTGGGTCGTAGGGTAGTTCTGTTTTTAATTTTTTGAGGAACCTCCATATTGTTTTCCTGAGTGGCTGCACCAGTTTGCATTCCCCACCCGCAGTGCAAAAGGGTTCCATTTTCTCCACATCCTCACCAACATCTGTTGTTTCTTGAGTTGTTAACTTTAGCCACTCTAACTGGTGTTACACACATTTTTCTATACCTGGTTTCTCTCACTCTGCAATACCTTGCGGAAATCCCTTCAAGTCACCTAGTGTAGCACTAAATCAGTCCTTTTAAATTAAATTTTTTTTAATGTTTATTTATCTTTGAGAAAGACAGAGCATGAGCATGAGCAGGGGAGGGACAGAGAGAGAGGGCACAGAATCCAAAGCAGGCTCCAGGCTCTGTGCTTTCAGCACAGAGCCAACATGGGGGTCGAACCCACAAACCATGAGATCATGACCTGAGCCAAAGTCGGACGCTTACGAACTGATCCACCCAAGTGCTCCTAATAAGTCCTCTTAAAGGCAACATAGTGTTCCATGGTATATACTACCATAATTTATTCTGCCATTCAGATATAACTGGGCATACAACTATTAATGTTTCTAAGTCTTTGTCACTGAACAAGGCCGTAATTTGTTTTTATTTCTTGGTGCTTTTATCTCAGTGGGATAGGTCCCTAGCGGTGGGATTGCTGGGTCATAGGGTATATGTATTTTAAATTTGAATATGAATTGTAAAATTGCTTTCTAACAACTATAAAACATTTGATATTTCTACCAGCAATGTATGTGAGTCCCCTACACCACCATCTCTGCCATGTGTTGTAGCTTTTTAAATATTTGGTAATCTGACGGGTGTATGTAACCTCTCATTTCAAGTTTGCATATCCTTAACTAAGAGTGAATTTGAGCATCTTTCCTTTTGTTAATTTTTTTTTTTTATTTTTTGTGTTAGCTGCTTGGATCTGCTTTTTATGAACATATATGTATGTATGTTGCCCTTTTATTGAGTCATTTCTATGTTTTATGCCAATTTGTTCTCATTGAATATTATTGACATTATATTTTTTTTATCATTTGTGTTTTAAATATGTTTTCAGTTATATGGCTGGTCCATGGCATACTTATACTTTTTTTTTCTTAACTTTTTGTCATTACTGTTACCATATAAAAATAGGGTTTTCATTTTTGTATATTCAGACAAGTCTTTTTTTTGTTTATAACATCTGGGTTCTAGTCTTGGTTTAGAAATTTTCCACTTTCTCTGGATTATACATGTAGACTCCTAGATTGTTTTGAAAGTTTAAAAACATATACTTAATATATTAAATATATTTGATCCATTTGAAATTAATTTTTTACATAGTGCCAAATGGGGTACCACTTTTATTCTCTTCCCTATGGAGACCCAGTCATGCCTCACTACGTTAGATAACTACCCTTTGCCTACTGGATTGACTTATCCTATATTAAAGTCTTATATAGAATGGAATCTCTTTCTGAGTCATTATTTTATCCACCAATCTATGTTTCTGTCTCTATATCAATATCCTGTTGACAATTACAGTGGTTTGATATTATATTTTTAGTAAAGCATCTTACCAAGAAAGGCATGTCCTCTTCTCACTTTCTTCTTTTTAATCCTTGCCTAAGCTAATGTCTGTCATTTGTTTCTCTGTATAGACTTTAAGATCAACTTATTCAGTTCTGAAAGCCCTGCTGGAATTCTAATGAGAATTGTATTAAATTTATTTAGTAACTTTTGTGGCATTGTTATTTTTATCATGTTATTTATGTTTTCTCATCACGGGTCATGACCTGCCTTTCTATTTGTTTAGATGTTGTTTGAGTTTTTAATAATTTATAGTTTTATTTATGTAGAACTTAAGCTTTTAGGTTTTTTTCCTAACCAGGTCATGGCTTTTGGTGTAATTCTAAATGTTTTTTTCTGCTAGTAGTCTTATGTAAATATATAATCATGTCATCAGCGAAAAGAAGAGTTTTATACTTTTTTCCTGTTATGTCAGTCATCTATTCTTTTGTGTACTTAGAGCATCTAAGACTTAGAGTCTAAGTCAGTATTAATTACAAATGATTATAACTTGTCTCCCTGTCTTGTTTCTGATTTTAAGTAAAATGGTTTCACTGTTTTGCTCTTATTTCTGATGAAGAGCATTTATCATAATAATTTCCTTTTATTGCTGCTTTGCTGAGGGCTGTTATTAGGAATCCTGCAGACTTTTATCAAATGCCTTTTCTTCATCAGTTGACATCATATTTTTCTACAGCACCTTGTTGACATCTATCATGTGGATAGATTTCTTGATATGTAAGTATCCTTACGTTTCTGGAATAAATATAATGGAATCAAACTGTGCTTCTCTTTAGATTAAATTTCTGGATTACATTCCCTGGTGTTTTATTTAGAATTTTTGCATCTGTATTCATCAGTGAGATTTACCTACTGTTTTAGTTTTCTGTTATATCTTTATCAGACTTGCATATTAAAGGTATGCCAGTGAGCTTTTTATCTTTTTTCTTTGGCCTATAAAAGTTTAAATCAGAGTTAAAATTAGCTCCCAGTGTCTCTGAAGACATAAAGCACCTGGACACAGATACATAGGTCCTCTTCTATATAGAAATTTCCACGGAAGAGACCTAGTCAGCTGGGCCTTTTACAAGCACCCTAGGTTATTTCTATCATTAGAGAAGATTGGGGATCAGTGATATTTAAAACTTTGAATTAAGGTTAGATAAAATTCAGCCATATGTGCCTCTGGTCCTGGGCCTTTTTTCATATTGGGTCTTTAATCAGCTTTCTGATTCTTCTGTGATACTTATCTATTTAAATTCTGTTTTCTTTTTGGGTTATCTGTATTTTGCTAAGAAATCATCATCAAATCTGATGCCATAGATATGACTGATGCTGTTTTCTGATGCTTTTAAGTTATTCTGGTTGTGTTTCCTTTTACATTCATTTATGTATGTTTGGCCTTAGTCTCTTTTTTATTTTAATTTTTTTTAATGTTTATTTTTAAGAGAGAGAGAGAAGGAGATAGAGCATGAGCGGAGGAGGGACAGAGAGAGAGGGAGACACACAATCTGAAGCAGGCTCCAGGCTCTGAGCTGTCAACACAGCTTGCAACCTGTGCTTGTAACCACTGGGCTTACAACTCCATAACCAGTAAATTGCAGTTCAAATAGGGAAACTCAGTGGCTCTGTGGTACCTAGGTAGCAAGGAGATGATTGAGAGGGACCTTCTCTCTGTTGACGCATTAAATAGCTTAATGCTGTAAAGTGGAACAAAGAAACCATTGTTTGATAAGATTTCTGAAGGTTTTCGAGGAAGCTTGTACTCTGTGCTTACCTATAATATGAAGAACTTTCTCCCAGCAAGACAGATGCCTGGTTCTTACAGTGGCCAGTGTGTGACTCTCATTCCCCTACTCCACCCTCATAAAAGAGAACAACAGCAAAGGTTGGCAGGGTGACTGGATGGATACATGAGGATGGGAGAATTTGCTTGACCAGTAGCAGCTTTTGCTGGAGAGCTGGGAGAGAAATGGTGAGGATGGCATATTGGTTGACAATCAAGTGATTATTAAGCTTATAGAATTCACTGTGGCTATCTCATGTAAGGAGTAGAGTGCTGTACATCCCTATATGTGCTCTGAGGTCAGAGTGTCTGGGCTCTGTCGTATTGTGCTGAAAACTGTGCTGTTAACCTGACCTGACTACCTTTTGGGAGCAACATCTCAACTGTAGTATCTAGAGTCAGAGATAACCCTAATACGTTTCCTAATAAAATAGATACTTTTATTATTGGCAAAATAAATGTGTTTGTTGTTGGTTCAGCTCTGGAAGCATGAGTTTCAGCCATGTTCCAGGTCCCCTTCTTATACTTCCTTCTGATGTCCCAAGCATCATAGGTGACCACTTGGGTCTTTTGCTCTCTGGCTTAAAGGACCAAGATCTCGTCCTCCTCTGAGTGTTTCAGCACAGTGTAAACCTAGATTGGCCGCATTGTGAGTAGAAATAGAACGTTTGCTGCTCTGCCAGCTGGCACGATACTAATTAGTTTAACCCTAACCCTACCCTGACCCCAGTCTCTCCCTGGGCACAACTGCTTCCCAGTGTACCTTTCTCACTCTGCCTGGAAAAATTCACTTTCAAATCTGGCTCCTCCCCTTCTGCTATGTCACTTTCCCTCCCTAACCCTGCCCTCACCGCCAGCTTGTACCTATAAAGACAAGTTGATTTAAGCCCGGGGGATAATGGGGCTTAAATCTTAAAGCAGAAGCCAACTTATTTGTGCGTGCAGTGAATAGAGAAAAAGGCAGCATCTACCCTTTTCTCCAGTCCTTGGTCGTAAGGTGAATGTTGCTCATGGTAGGTGATCCTTTGGACGGTGCTCTGGCTCTGTGGGCTGACTGGTTTTGGGGGAAACAACAGAGGTTGACTGCATCTCAGGGCGTCCTCCAAACTAGAAGCATGTCATACAGGAGGCAAGCGGCTCCTGGTTCTGACCAGGGCTGGACCTCTTTGTAGCTCCTTTCCCGGGTGTTTGTCATCAGAAGAGCTTATCTTCTTAGCAGTTCCCTCCCCCAGAGGTTGCTATCTTAGAAGCAGGGAATCATTTTTAATTGGTTTGTTTACTTCTAAGCCCCTCTCATTAGAGACAGGGTTTTACTTATATTTGGTTCAGCTCCTTTCTTTTGCTTGGTAGAACCATATTTAGTAATACTGAAATGAAAGTAATTTTGCAGTTAACATCTACTGACAAATATAATTCATTTCTTTAAAACACAGTATTCTAAAACCACAGTATTCTAAACTTACACATACTCGGTGTTTATTGAGCATGCAAACATCTAAACATATAGTTTGGAATAAAGGAAAATATAAAATCTGTTTCTGGAGCAAAGCATAATCACTGCTCAATATCTTTTTTTAATTATTTTATTCTCTTTTTTAATTTTATTTTTTATTTTGAGAGGGGGTGGGTAGAGAGAGAGGGAGACAGAGAGTCTCAAGCAGGCCCCACCCGTATCATGAAACTGTGAGTGACTCAACTGAGTCACTCAGGTACCCCACTGTTAAATATCTCGTGAAGACTTGGTCCAGTTCAAGGTGACTCTCCTAGGATGTGGTATCTCCCATCTGAAAGCAGAGACTCAGAGAGTTAACAGGGCATATTGCCCAGGTTTGGAGACAGTAGAATTAAACTGAGTAGATGTTTATTTCCTTTTTATCCAAGCCCTGATGGTTTTGTTTGTTTGTTTGTTTGTTTGTTTGTTTTTTGTGGTTGTTTTTTTTGTTTGTTTCTCTTTTTGTTTTGTTTTGGTTTTTTTTTTTTTTTTGGAGTTGGGGCAGAGGGAGAGGGAGAAAGAATCTTAAGCAGGCTCTACACTAGGCATAGATCCCAGGGGCTGGGCAAGAGTCAGATGCTTAACCTACTAAGCCACCCAGGCACCCCTGATTTTTTTTTTAACCTCACTGGCTTTCTTGGATATTTCCTGTGTCAGCGGCTGCTTCAGTTCCATTTTGGAAAGAGGCAACTTTCAATATCAAGTTAAGTAACATGATTCTCACACCCTCCAAGCATAGCTTGCTGCTTTCCCACTTCACTGGAGCAGAGTTGTGGTGATTCTCCAAGATGACCATCTCTTTCTCTCTCTCTCTCTCCCCCTCCCTTATCATTCTCTGATGGGTGTTGATAGTACCCATGGTAGATGTGTCCCTTTAAATATCCCTAGGGGTTACATACAATTCACTTGTGCATTGGTGAGTCAACACAATGCAAAGGAATGACAGGCAAATCAAAAGCAGATCTTCTCTGAAAATCATACAAGTTGGAAACCTCTAAAACATTTTAAAACATATGATTTCCTAAGCCATTGTCCTGCCATGGTTTTAAAGTAAATGGTGACTAGTTTTATGATTCAACTCATCTAGAGAACATGTTTACTGTCATGACAGGAGGTTTTGTTTTTCTTAGCACAGTGTCATTTGTTTCATGTCTAAGATGGGAATGCCTTTTTCTGCTTTAATTTTGCTTACATTTCTTATGATAGTCTAAAATAGCATTCTAATACATTTTCTTTGGATTACAGGTTATGACTATAGTTACAACAAAATACAGTTACAACAAAACTTGTGAAACAAGTTTTTAAGTATCTTAAGTGAATTTCTGTGAAATGCTTCATTTTAAAAAATTGGTTTGGGCTGGGGTGAGAGAGGCATATCAGTCTTTTTTAGTCATTTGATAATGATTTTAAAATAATAATAACTTGATACCTACTTGCCTTCATTCAAAATGCAGAAAATAAGTTATGATTCTAGTAGGTCCTAACTCAGCCAACACTAATGACCTGAACAAAATGAATGATGGGACCCAGGAAGACAGTTAAAATAACAATATTTCTGTACTAGGGAGTCAGCACCTGTGGGTTAAATTCCTTGACATGGCTTGTCTCTAGCTGTGTGTCCTTAGACCAATAACTAAACCTGTCTAGTGTGAGTTTCATTATCAATACAATAGGTTTCATTATCTGTGATTTGGTGACTAAAATTGAGGGCTATATAATTTTAATTCTAATCTTTGCAAATTGGTCATGTCATTTTATTGCTTTAAGTACGTGCGAAGTTCATCCTACACAGAGCAAATGTTAATATCCCTTGTATAGAAATTCACCTGCAAATGCTGACGGCAGGGCCTCTCCTTCTTTTCCTCTTGTCAGTTCCTGTTTGGCTGGTAATGTGGGCTCTGATAGTGTCCCTGCCTGTGGGTACCTGTCCCAGCCTGCTCCTCCCCATCCTGCCTTCTTTGTCCTTTCCCAGTGGCAGCATTAGCATCTTGACTATCCCAGGGCTAGACTGGGTAGTGCCACACCCCTCAGCCTGGGCTGTTGTCACTTTGTCACAGTCCACGGTGATTCCCACCTGCTTTGAAGCACAGGGATCGTCCTTTCTCACCACTCTCTTGAGCGGGGTGAAGAAAACTTTACTGTCACTTGATTGATGCAAAAGAAAACAGTTTGATGAGCATTAATTGAGTGCCTGCTGTGTAGGAATTAGAGATATGAATTAAGCAGAGTCTCTGTCCTCATTGAATTTATAATCTGATAGAAGACACATATGCTGAGCATAATGTCAATAAAATGTAATCAATTCCATGATAACAAACAGAGAATGTTATAGAAACATGAAGTCTAGTGGCTGGTCACTGAGAGGTTCTAAGAAGAGATTATAATGTGTGGAGAAGGAGAAAAAGAACATGAACTGGAACTAAGGTGTGAAAATGATGGGGAGTTCTTAGAAACCTACAAGGAAGCAAGTAGATGAACCTACACTGACGTGTCATTATGATCCGAAGTTCATAGTTGACATTAGGATTCACTTTTGGTGAAAATGTAAGTTTTCAGTTCCTTTGGGTAAATACCATGGATCTCAGTTGTTTGATTGTGTGGTAAGAGTGTGTTTAGTTTTGTAGGAAACTGTCAAGCTGTCCACCAAGGTGGCTGTAACAGTTTGCATTCCCAGCAGCAATGAGTGAGAGTTCTTGTTGCTTCACATCCTGATCGGCATTTGGTGCTGTCAGTGTTTTTTTGGCTTTTGGCCAATCTGAAAGGTATGCCATGGTAACCCCTTGTGGTTTCCATTTACATTTCTCTGATGACGTATGATGTGGAACATCTTTCATATGCTTATTTTGCATCTGTACATCTTCTTTGGCAAGGTGTCTGTTAAGGTCTTTGACCCATTTTTTTAACCAGGTTTTTTTTTATTGTTTTAAAAAAAATTTATGTTTTGGATAACAATCCTTTATCAGATGTGCCTTTTGCAAATACTTTCTTTCAGTCCGTGGCTTGTCTTCTCATTCTCTTGACACATCTTTTATTTCAATTTGTGCATCTAACAATCTTTGTCTAAGAATAGAAACAACTTTCCGTCTGCTTTGTTCACTTAACTCATAACTTGTCCTAAACAGATATAATTAAGTTCTTTGCATGCCTGAAACTATGTAAAATTTAGTACATTTCAGTCTTTCAGATATTCTAAATGACTAACACAGCAGTCTTATCAGGATTGATAAGGACTTTCTAAACTTCCTAGTCATTTAACTAAATCTTAAACACTTCAACTTACTAGCCCTGAAAATATAATAATTTAAAATTACTAATGTAGAAGATCAAGTATTTTATATATTTGAATACACTTTGCAAATTATGTTATGCTTTTAAAATTAAAATCATAAGTATATTATCAAATAAGTATTTAAATTCAAGTCACAAAAGTTAATTGCCAGATTTTTTTTCTATGTCTCTAATATTATCTCAAAGGTTTTAAACAGTTAAGAATAAACACATTGAGGGAGCCTGGATGGCTTAGTCGGTTAAGTGTCCGATGTTGGCTCAGGTCATGATCTCGTGATTCATGGATTTGATTCTGTGTTGGGCTCTGCACTGACAGCTCAGAGCCTGGAACCTGCTTCAGATTCTATGTCTGCCTCTCTCTCTGCCCTTCCCCTACCTGCACACTCTCTCTCTCTCTCTCTCTCTCTCTCTCTCTCTCTCTCTCACAAAAATAAATAAACATTAAAAGAAAAAGAATAAACATGATTATCCCAAGGTTATGCATCTTATTCATCAGTTTAGTAAAAAAGCATTGATACTATATTCCTTTGCTAAGGCTGCCACAGCAAAGTACCACAGGCCAGGTGATGTAAGTAACAGAAATTTATTTCCTCACAGTTCTACAGGTTAGAAGTCTGAGACAAGGTTAGTTTCTTGTAGAGGGCTGTGAGGGAGAATCTGTTCCATGCCTCTTCTCTACTTTCTGGTGATTCCCTGGCAGTCCTTAGTGACCTTGGATTGCAGATGCCTCACCTTGACCTCTGTCTTCTTCTTCACATGGCAGTCTCCATGGGAAGAGTTCTCATACTCTTACCATGTGATCCAGCAGTCAAGGTCTTTGGTATTTACCCAAAGGAATTGAAAATTTATATCCACACAAAAACCTGTGTACTAATGTTTGTAGTAACTTCATTCATAATCACCAAAACTTAAAGTAACTGAGACGTCCTTCAGTGGGTGAATGGATAAATAAACTGTGGCACATCCTAATAATGGGGTATTATTCAGTGCTAAAAAGAAACGAGCTATCAAGCCATGAAAACACATGGGGGAACCTTAAATGCACATCACTAAGTGAAAGAAGCCAATCTGAAAGGGCTATAGACTATATGATCCCAACTAGAGAACATTTTGGAAAAGGCAAAACTATGGAAACAGTAAAAGACCACGGGTAGTTATAGGCTGCAAAGAGAGGTGAATAGGCAGAGCACAGGGGATTTTAGGGCAATGGAAATACTGTATGGTACTATAGTGGTAGATAGGTGTCATTATACACTTATAAAAATCCAGAGAATATCCAACACCAAGTGTGAACTCTGATGTCAACTATGGACTTTGGGTGACAATCATGTTTCAGTGTAGGTTCATTGATTATAACACATGCATCACCCTAATGCAGGATGTTGATAGTGGGGAGAGCTGGGTGTGTGGAGCAAGGAGGACAGGGGCTAACTGGTAACTCTATACTTTCCACTCAGTTTTGCTGTGACCCTCAAACTGCTCTAAAAATCAAGTTTAGGGGTACCTGGGTGGCTCAGTCAGTTATGCGTCTGACTCTTGATCTCAGTTCAGGTTTTGATCACACAGTCATGAGTTCACGCCCAGCATTGGGCTCTGCACTGGATGTGAAGCCTTCATAAAAATAATAAATAAATAAAAATAAAGTTTATTTATTAAAAAAACTATAATAAAATACAGAAAGTAGAAATACATAGAAATAATCCATATAGAAATTCAGTATAGGAAATGATCCATACCCTTTGGTTCCAGGAGACTGTAGAGTCCTTGAGAACAGAAATTATTCTTAGTTATTGATATATCCAGTATCTGACATAGTGCTTAATAAATAGCAAACAGATGCTGGTTGGATGAACGAATGGATGGGTGGATGGTTGAATAAGAGATGTAGTACAAGAAACTTCTGGAAGAGGAAGAGTCCTTCTAACAATTATTTTGCCTTGGGAAGATTAACTCAGTGCAGACAGAGTAGTGACCTTGCCCCACACACGGTGTTTTTTTGGTTTGTTTTGTTTTTTATAAATTTTTTTAACATTTATTTATTTTTGAGACAGAGAGAGAGCATGAACAGGGGAGGGTCAGAGAAAGAGGGAGACACAGAATCTGAAACAGGCTCCAGGCTCTGAGCTGTCAGCACAGAGCCCGACGCGGGGCTCGAACCCACAGACCACAAGATCACGATCTGAGCCGAAGTCGGACGCTTAACTGACTGAGCCACCCAGGCACCCCCCCACACACACACACATAGTTTTGGGTTGCTGTCTGCATAGGCGATCAGCCTAGTGTACAAGCTCAGAAGCAGAGCGGGAATGTCCAGAGCAGCAGTGGAGTAGATTGGAGCCTGATGCATCAGAACAATGAAGGTCTGACTTTCCAGAAAACAAGCCAGAAACATGTTTCTCCTTGAAGATACTGCAAGAGCAGTAGCAGTCCAGCCTCCTCAGGTACAGACAAAGCAGGAGGTGGAGTAGATAGAGGGAACTGTGAATATTTTCCAATCTCTAGGGAGCACTTGGAGAGAGAGTGTGCTTTTCCTGTAAGCCACTCTTCTTCCTCTGTGAGAAGGTATAGTGCATTCAGTGAGCTGGGAGGCAGGATTCAAATCTCAGTTCATTCAAAGTCCATGGAACATTGTTAGATTGTTTTACGCCTTGGTAGTTTTGTTGTTTTTTATTTGTTTTTGTTTTTTTATGCCTTGGTAGTTTTATATGTAAAATGAAAAAATGTTCTTTTGCTTATTATTATTGTCAAATAAAAATCGTTCTGGACTCCTTGGGGTGACAGCATCAGAGATGATTAGTCTTTGTGCCATGAATGACCCAAGTGCCTGGTCAAGGTCATACCCGTGCCCGAGGTCAGGCCCCTTTGAGCCCCATCAGTCTAGCTGCCAGACCCAGACTGAGCTAGGGCCCTGATTTGCTGTCTTCTGAGCCTCCAACTGTACTCCAAATGAATATTGTAATTACAGAATATCAAGGGGAGCCCCAGTCTAGAAAGATTACACAGTTCTTCTCATAAACAGTTGAATTAGGAATTAAATGTCTATTGATTCAGCATGTGATTCTCTGTAATGAATCTCTAAATGCTGTTAAAAATCCAACTTGGGAACTTACACACCTGGACTTTCTAGTCTGTGACTGACACACAAAGTTTTGAAGGAACACAGTTTTCAACGGTCTATTTCAAGGCATATTCCTGGTGTCATTTATCCATAATGTCTACAGTTTCCTCAAGAAAAATACAGCAGGATGTCAGATGCTGTATTTATTTCCCCGCCTGCCGTTAAAGCCCACACTGGTTGCCTCTTTAAAAGTTACGCGTGTTACAAATGGAAATTCCTTACCAGGAGAGTATTCTTAGAAAAGTGATTCACATCCAGCCTATCGGCACATTTATTGTTCTACTTCCAAAATATACCCCAGTGCATTGACTTCTTTCTGTCTCCACCATTTACTATTCTAGTCCAAGCCATCATCATCTCTCACTAGACTACTGCGATAGCCTCCTGACAATTCCACTTTTCTGTCTGCTCCCAATCCATTCATTTCCACATAGTAGGCAGATTCATCAGTTTAAAATATCACAGCTCCCTGCTTTGAAATCTCTAGTGGCTTTACATGGCGATTCAAATGAAGTCCAAACTCTACAGTGAGCCCAGAGGGCCTGGCTCATGCTCACCTCTCTGGCTCCTATCACATCATCCCTCACTGTCCTCCAGCCCCACTCTTCCTTCTTTCCTCATGCAAGGCCCTTGCCCTTGCTGTCCCCTCTGCCTGGAATGTTCTGATTCCCGTTCTTTGCCTAGGTGGTTCCCTCGTCACCAGGGCCTCAGCTTCTCAGAGGGCAGCTCTCCCTAACTTCCCCAACTCAAAAGGCCCTCCCTGCCCTTTTCAGTCACTCTCCATTGCTCCTCTATGTGTTTTTCTCTTCACAGCCCATTTTGTTACTGAAAATGTCATGTTTGTCTATTTGTTTCTTAATGCCTGCCCTCTCACTGCCTAAACACCCCAAGGGAACAAAGATCTTAGTTTTGCCTCTTCTGAATCCCCTGTGACAAGAGCAGTGCCTGGCATAAGATATATATTTATTGGATAAGTGAATACCTAGATATATACAGATATATCTATATATTCATTCAGCAAATGTATTTGTTTAAATGTTTATGTATTCATATGTTATATATGAATGAAAAAATATCCCTGAAGATTTTTTTCACATCCAGTTTTTATCATGACTTAGAATGTTGGAGTGGATGGAATAATCAATTCTATTAAGTGTAGGAGCTGGATTAAAATAAAGGCAGCAACGTAAGAAAACAATAAAGATTTTGTCTGTTTCCTATACCTTACTGCACCTTGAACATAGTTGGAATGACACCAAGAATTACCATAGACTCCTTGATAAAATGCCTTCTATGCCTCCAAGAAGAGGTGTGGGGTGTGTGTGTGTGTGTGTGTGTGTGTGTGTGTGTGTGTTTCTGAATATATTTTTATGTACCTTATTTAGAGTTTTACTACTATAAATTCTAAGCTGTAGTCCAGAGTTCTCATGCCTATACTTAAACGATACATATCCTTTGATTTTGATGCTGGGATCTTTGGGTCTTTCTTCCTTAGCTCCCTTTATTAAGCTCACTTTTAAGATGGCCTCAAGGAAAATGAACATCTGGAAATGACCACATTAAATCCCAAAGTTAAGTATCACATAGACCAATTTTTCTGTGGCCCAAGGAATTAGATATTTTTACCTCCTCTGAGGGGAGCTCCTCATTTATTTTTTTTCTTCATACTGGCATTCATAAATTTTTTTTTTATCACTTGCCGGGTAACAGGTACCATGCTCACCTCTCATATTAAAATAACAAATGAGACTGAGCCTATTTGGATCTTGGCCTACTTGGGTCTCAGAATGACATCATTGTCTATGGGATGACCTTCTTATGCTGGAGCCTTAGAATTCTTACCCAGTCTGTCTCCAGCCATAGTCACTGCCTTGCTATATGCCAGGGAAGGTGATGTTAACATTTTCATGGTATGTTTCAGCAACTTGGAAGCATATACAGTATACTGGCTGCAATCATGAATGTTGGAAACATTGAATTTTCTTCTGTGGCAACTGAACACCAGCTTGACAAGAGCCACATTTCCAATCATGCAGCTCTGGAAAACTGTGAGTTTTATTATCTTCTATTCAACACTGAACCCTTTTTTTTTAATGTTTATTTATTTTTGAGACAGAGCATGAGCAGGGAAGGGACAGAGAGAGAGGGAGACACAGAATGTGAAGCAGGCTCTAGGCTGTGAGCTGTCAGCACAGAGCCTGACGCGGGGCTCGAACTCACCAACTGTGAGATCCTGACCTGAGCTGAAGTCGGATGCCCAACCGACTGAGCCACCCAGGTGCCCCAACACTGAACTCTTGAAAAATGTCTAATTACATACTTGTAAGTGTCACATAAAGACAATTTCAAAAAAAACTTCAAAAAAAAGATAATTTCAAGCGATTGTACTGATAGAGAATCCTGAAAAAGAATATTCAGATTCAATTTGCATAAAATGAAGCTTTTAAAGTACAATATTTAAAACACATATTCATGCCTGCAAATTAACTGATTACTGAAGAAAACCTTCCTAAGACTAGGCTTTAGACTGTTTTAGGAGCTATTTACATTTCAATGTAAAAACACAGAAAATATAATTAAAATTTAGTAAACTGATCTGAAAAGAGTTTAAGTTATTATTTGATAGATTTAGTGTATATATCATTTTATTTTATTTTTTAAATATAATTTGTTGTCAAATTGTCTTCCATAAAACACCCAGTGCTCATCCCAACAAGTGCCCTCCTCAATGCCCATCGCCCAGTTTTCCCTCTCCCCACCCCCCCCACCCCCCCCACCCCCCGCCATCAACCCTCAGTTTGTTTGTTCTCTGTATTTAAGAGTCTCTTATGGTTTGCATCCCTCCCTCTGTGTTTGTAACTTTTTTTTTTCTCTTTCCCCTCCCCCATGGTCTTCTGTTAAGTTTCTCAAGATCAACATATGAGTGAAAACATATGGTATCTGTCTTTCTCTGACTGACTTATTTCACTTATAAGCAGTAAAGACTTGTATATTTATTTTCATACTGGATGAATTTTTATACTCATTCATCCTGGGTTAACTGATTTTGCAATAATTTTGTATACAAGAAAAGTGCAATATTGTATTTGCTTCAAATCAACTTTTTTCTCTGTCTAGCAGAGTTTAATGAATTATTCCAATAACTTAAGGTTTCCCACTGATTTTCTGGTGGCACAGCTTTTTTATTTAGAATATATGCTATTTTTTTAAATTTTTAATGTGGGCATATGCCTCTATAATTCCAGATTTGTTATGTTTCATATATAATGTAGAGAATCATGATATAAATTTTTATTTATATATTTTTTCTGATTTATACTTAATCAGAAACAGAATGAGCTGTTTTAGGGTAAATTTCAGAGGACCAGATACGAACCATCCTAGTCTGGACCTGTCCTTAGATCCCTATCATCTCCATGCCACTTTGTCTCTGGGACCAGCTTAGTAATACAGAAGAACTGAGATTGGCATGTAATGATTGCCGTGGACCTGAGAACCTGTTCTGATTTTTCATATATAAATAAAGTTAAATGACCAGAAGATATTAGACTAATAGTTTTTTTGTTTTGTTTTGTTTTGTTTTTTTTCTGGGCCATGGATCTCCCTCTGGCCAATGATGAGCCGGGCCTTCTTCTGGCCAATGTGCTGCAGGCTATGTAGATCCTGGGCTGAACCTTCATTCAGTAGATCTAATATTTTTTGGCACCCATGGGCCAGTAGTTCCAGGTTGATCTGTAACTCCCAGCAGTCCCCAGTTATCAGATGTGGAAGGAAAAAGCAGAAAACTCCAGTGATATATTCAGATCTCACCATTGATCATAATTAGAAGAGTTATCAACAATGAAGAGAATGATTTACAACAGAGATATTTGTAGATTATGAATATATACTCAGAAACTAACAAACTAAGAACTGACTTTGATAATTGAGAACCTATTTCTATATAGGAAACAGTCATATGGGTCACAAAAGATTAATATTTATATGAATATAGTTAAAATTAAAGCACTTTGTGGAATAGCCTTTTATGGCAAATAAAAATTTTGCCAACTTATAATGATTTATAATTAAAGTTGCAAGGAATTATCTCCAAACCAAGGCCATGTTTCCTGATGGTTTTGCAGGTACATTGTTTCAATCAGGGGCCAGTTCTGGCTGTTCTGTCTCATAAATATGTCTCAAATCTGACCACTTCTGTTTATCTCCATGATCTTCGTTCTCATTGAAGACAACATCACCTCTCACCTGAGCTAAGTAACCTCCCAATTGTTCATTCTACATCAGTTCTTGAACTTTTCCAGGCCATTCTTCACAATTCATTCAGAAACCACTTAATGCATGTATCTAGAAGGTTCTCTCAATCTTTCTCTCCCTCTCTCCCTCCCTGTCCCTCTCCTCCTCCCTCTATCTTCCTACTTAAGTTTCTTGATTAGCTTCCATTCCTTCTAGATAAAGATGATCAAGACTAGAAGTTTGCCTTATGAGGTATTATACTTAGCAATATATCCCCAGGTAAAATGAACAATGCAGGAATAGAAGTAGACATATTAATCAATGGGAAACACTATTCAGAAACAGAAACAGATCCAAGCAGAATTGCCAGAAATCACTAGGGAATCAGTGTTGTAGGGACAGCAAACTGGCTAGCCACTTAGGGGAGTGGGGGTGGGGGGGGGGATTCGAATTCTTGTCATACACCATATACCAAAATAAATTACAAATCTATACCATTTAAATGCAAAAAAATCATAAAAGTTCAGGACAAGAGTGCGTTTATATAATCCTGAAATGAGAAAAGACTTGAAGGATTTTATGTGCAGAAAACCAAAAGCAGAAAGGATTTTTAATGGATATTTGACTACATACATATTAAAACTCTTTCATACTAACAAAAGAAAAATAAACGAAATTGCAATACAGGTAAAAAATAAAAGAAAATATTTGTACTATACATATAAGAAATATGTGTAAGCTATGAAGAGCTCTTCTAAGCTTATTAGGAATAGACAAATATATCAATGAAAAAAGGGAGTTTATAAAATAAAACCACAAATTACTAATAAAAATATGAAAAAAAGAAAGTATTTAGCTTCACTAGGAGTCAGTTAAAAACAAATTGAAAAATGAAGGCATTTTTTCCTATCAAATAGGCCATTCTCAAAAATAATATGTGGTACCCATGAAATTGCATTAAAATTGTTTTTTTATTTGGCTGATAAGAATGTAATTGGTTCAGGGTTTTTGAAGAATAGCTAAATAGTATACATAAGAAGGCTTAAATATGTTTATATACACTGAACCAATTACTGATTCTAAGCAATTTATGCTAATAAAATCATACAAAACAGGAACACAGATTCATACACAAAATATTTATCCCAGCATTCTTTACAGTTATGAACATATGGAAACAACCTAAATATCCAACAATTTAAAATTATTGATATATTATGATATATAGCAGACTATTATGCAGCAAATTAAAATTTACAAGCAATATTTAATAAAGTGAGAAATGCTTAAGATATTAAGATGAAATATATGTGCAGAATAGTGACAGTAAACATGCTTAAAAGGAAAGAAATGCAGAATGTTAACTTGAAAAGCAAGATATCCACAGTGGACTTGTATTACCTCTACAATGTGAAAACAATATTTAAGCAAGGTCCAGTGATCTTAGCCACATAGCTGACAACTATCTTGTCCCAATGCTAAAAGTAAAATTCAAAATGTTGAAAATAATTTTTTTTTTTAATTTATTTTTGGGACAGAGAGAGACAGAGCATGAATGGGGGAGGGGCAGAGAGAGAGGGAGACACAGAATCGGAAACAGGCTCCAGGCTCCGAGCCATCAGCCCAGAGCCTGACGCGGGGCTCGAACTCACAGACCGCGAGATCGTGACCTGGCTGAAGTCGGACGCTTAACCGACTGCACCACCCAGGCGCCCCTGAAATGTTGAAAATAATTTAAAAGGAGAACTGATTTAAAAAATAGTCTGTCATGTGATAGTTTGGGTTAAAGATGTTTTATATTAAAAAATGAGTTTTATTCCCTGAATTTAGGTATTTTTCATTTAAAATTCCCTGTGATATTTAATTACCACTAAATATGCATGTTCCAGGCATCACACTTTAACAGAATTTAATTATTGAAATATATAACTGAGAAGTAGTAGGATACAAAAATACATTAATGTTGAGATAAGGTTTATGCTGTTTGGGTTAAATATTGCAAAGGTTAGATAAAATACATTGGTTTGAGCATATCCCTCAAGTCTAAGTAACTTCCAGTTAATTTCTACATTTTGAAAACATGTATATGATAATGGCGTCCAAATTATACCAAATTTATTCATTATGCTTATAAATTATTTCACATAATTCAGTGAAATTATGTTTGGCATCATGTAAACAACCACTGGCTTGTGCCAATGTTCCCTCCTGTCAGCCAGTTCGGTTTGGGTTGTGCTGTATTTATTATATGGCAGTCTGCACGTGACCAGTCAGGGAGAGAAAAATGATCAAGAAGAGACACAGGACTCCTACTCAACAGCAACTTATTTTTACATTAGAAAGTCTTCACATATTTCTTTTATGTCATTTGAAGAAGGTAAATTAAGACATTTTCATTCTATAGGAAGTGACTTCATTGCCATAACTTTTTCTAACAACACATCTGTTTGTTTTTTTTAGCTGCTTCTTTGCTTTGCATTCAGGCAGATGAACTAAAAGAAGCTCTTACCTCCCACTGTGTGGTCACTAGAGGAGAAACCATTATTCGACCCAATACGGTCGAAAAAGCTACTGATGTCAGAGATGCTATGGCCAAAACTTTATACGGGCGTCTCTTTAGTTGGATAGTCAATCGCATTAACAGCTTATTGAAGCACGGCACATCGCCAAGGTAAAAATTCTCATGGAAACATTTTTTTCCCCAAATGTCAGGTGATGTACATCTGTTTTCTAATTTATTGATTTGTATATGAGTCCCTTTGAAGACGTTTCTAATTGCTATCGCTGAATTATTACGGTTCTATCTCAGTAGATCTGCTTTATTTCCTAGTAGCCCTTTATTAGGCCACATAGCTATAAAAATGCAAACGTCCTGGAACACAAAAACTGTAGCAACATGAATAAACATGAAAAGTGAATTTTTAAAGTGACATCAATTTATATGTTCTTTTGATAGGAAGGTGTACTGCAAAGTGTATACCATTTTATACTTGCATAAAATGTCATTCCAGCAGGTTTTTTTGTTTGTTTGCTTTGTTTTGAAGGATTGAATTAAATCTTGAAGGCAAAGGAAAGCTTTCTTTTTATATTTTAACTCTCACTATAATCCTGTAAGGATAGGAATCATGACCTCCAATGAAATTTGGTTCCAAAATGTCCTAAGTAAATAGTAAATGATAGAGTGAATATATGAACGATGATGTCATCGTTTATGCCCTGCCTAGTACCCCATCTTAGAAATAAAGAATCACAGCCACCACTGACTGAGTACTCTCTATGTACCAGGGATTGTGCACAGGTATAAGCCCTTCCATTTACACCTAAAGCTTTGTTCCGCCACAAATTACACAATCTGTAGAAATTGTATACAAAAAGCAGGATAGATGCCTACCTTAAGTCACCTTGTTCACATTTGCTTACTAAGCATAAAAGACTATTCTGTACACATTTCAGGCATGTAATTCAGTCATTTTTCCACGAAGGGCCATACCACATCATAATATTATCCAGAATGTCTAAGAGATTATCCATTATTCCTCCATGTTCTTAACTCTCTATCCCCCAGAATTGCTTCTTTCCCTTTCTGCTAAACTGTAACCTATCTGACTGGGTCTGCAAATCAAATTCCAGTTTGCCCATTCTGATTTAATGATCAAAACACTTTGTATGTTCATGTGTGGCCATATGTATGATGCCAAGCTTTCAGATGAAAATGGAAAAATTCCAGAATGTTCACTATCTATGTATTCCACAGATGACTACATTTTGCTACTTATCATCTGCATGTTTGCACTAAGGCGATCTGCTGAAAATTCCACTACAGCCTATTTACTATTTGGTAACTTTCCTTTCCATACACTAAAGAAAGCCAGCCAAATCTTAGATTTTCAAAATTTTTATAGAAAGTTTAACAAACAGGGGCGCCTGAGTGGCTCAGTTGGTTAAGAATCCGACTTCGGCTCAGGTCATGATCTCAAGGTCAGGGAGTTCGAGCCCCGCGTTGGACTCTGTGCTGACAGCTCGGAGCCCGGAGTCTGATTTGGATTCCGTCTCGCTCTCTCTCTGCCCCTCCCCAGCTTACACTCTGTTCTCTCTGTCTCTCAAAAATGAATAAATGTTAAAAAAAATCTTTTTTAAATAAAGTTTAACAAATTAAAATAAGACCATTCATATAGTTCAGCAAAAATCTGTCAAGATTTATGTTAAGATTTTGAAGAGCCTGTATACTGTGCCAGTCTTTTCCACTAACTTGTTGTGCAACCCTTGACAAATTACTGCATTTGTCTGCATCTTGTCTTCTTCAGCTATTAAATAAAGGCATGTAATGACAAATCAGTGGTCTTAGTTATTGATGGACATCTTGGAGCCTTTTAAGGATCTCTTGAGGGATGCCTGGGTGGCTTAGTCAGTTCAGTGTCCAACTCTTTATTTTGGCTCAGGTCATAATGTCATGGTTCATGGGATCGAGCCCTGCATTGTTCTCTCTCCTCCCTTTGCACCTCTCCCACTCCCTCTCTTTCTCTCTCTCTCTCTCTCTCTCTCTCTCTCTCCCTCTAAAAAAAAAGAAAAGAAAAGAATAAAAGGATCTATTGAAACTATGTTCTTCACTCCAAAATTTTTAAAATGGATATATTTCTATATACCCACCAAAATATTGTGCATGGTTGATTCCAGCCCCCTTGAAGACCATTAACAGACCCCAGGTTAAGAATCCCTGAATGAGGTCATCTCTAAGGTCCTCCTGGCTGTAACACACTATTAGATGAGTTAAATATCTCAGCAGGATCCTGTGGGATGATTTTTTAAAAGAATAATAATGTTGACTTAAACCAGCATAAATTTTCACTTTATATTCAAAATAGGAATTTTCAGAAGTATTTGTATAGCTTTCCTTTTGTCAATCCCATCACACAAAGGGTACTATAACTTTGTGTTCTGAGTTCAGTCAGTTCTTCCGAATACAGAGAGCATCCTTCACTTCCCAGCAAGAGGTTGACAGCTGTCATTTCTAAATCACTTCCTCACACAACACTAAGCGTTAACCTAGGTTACATAAATAGTGAGCACAGAGAAATGTTTGTACTCTCCTTTTTAAAATCACATGAAAATAACTGTAATGCATATATTTCTCAGAAGAGGCAAACTTTTGACCAACTATCTAGCCTTTAATGAACAGAGAGGTAACCATTATGGGGGAGCAGGAAAAAAAGTACATTTGGAATATTTAATTATAAAATAATATTTAAGATAGACTCCACCAAAGACTGCTAGAACTGATACATGAATTCAGCAAAGTTGCAGGATAAAAAATCAATGTACAGAAATCAGTTGCATTCTTATACACTAATAATGAAGCTACAGAAAGACAAATAAAGAAACTCATCCCATTCACAATTGCACCAAGAAGCATAAAATACCTAGGGATAAATCTAACCAAAGATGTAAAAGATCTGTATGCTGAAAACTATAGAAAGCTTATGAAGGAAATTGAAGAAGATATAAAGAAATGGAAAAACATTCCATGCTCATGGGTCGGAAGAATAAATATTGTCAAAATGTCAATACTACCCAAAGCTATCTACACATTCAACGCAATCCCAATCAAAATTGCACCAGCATTCATCTCAAAACTAGAACAAGCAATTCTAAAATTCATATGGAACCACAAAAGGCCCCGAATAGCCAAAGTAATTTTGAAGAAGACCAAAGCGAGAGGGATCACAATCCCAGACTGTAGCCTCTACAGCAATGGTGTAATCATCAAGACAACATGGTATTGGCACAAAAACAGACACATAGACCAGTGGAATAGAATAGAAACCCCAGAACTAGACCCACAAATGTATGGCCAACTAATCTTTGACAAAGCAGGAAAGAACGTCCAGTGGAAAAAAGACAGTCTCTTTAACAAATGGTGCTGGGAGAACTGGACAGCAACATGCAGAAGGTTGAAACTAGACCACTTTCTCACACCATTCACAAAAATAAACTCAAAATGGATAAAGGAGGGGCGCCTGGGTGGCGCAGTCAGTTAAGCGTCCGACTTCAGCCAGGTCACGATCTCGCGGTCCGTGAGTTCGAGCCCCGCGTCAGGCTCTGGGCTGATGGCTCGGAGCCTGGAGCCTGTTTCCGATTCTGTGTCTCCCTCTCTCTCTGCCCCTCCCCCGTTCATGCTCTGTCTCTCTCTGTCCCAAAAATAAATAAAAAACGTTGAAAAAAAAATTTAAAAAAAAAAATGGATAAAGGACCTGAATGTGAGACAGGAAACCATCAAAACCTTAGAGGAGAAAGCAGGAAAAGACCTCTCTGACCTCAGCCGCAGCAATTTCTTACTTGACGCATCCCCAAAGGCAAGGGAACTAATAGCAAAAATGAACTATTGGGACCTCATGAAGATAAAAAGCTTCTGCACAGCAAAGGACACAATCAACAAAACTAAAAGGTAACCAACAGAATGGGAAAAGATACTTGCAAATGACATATCGGACAAAGGGCTAGTATCCAAAACCTATAAAGAGCTCACCAAACTCCACACCCGAAAAACAAATAACCCAGTGAAGAAATGAGCAGAAAACATGAATAGACACTTCTCTAAAGAAGACATCCAGATGGCCAACAGGCACATGAAAAGATGCTCAACATTGCTCCTCATCAGGGAAACACAAATCAAAACCACACTCAGATATCACCTCACGCCAGTCAGAGTGGCTAAAATGAACAAATCAGGAGATTATAGATGCTGGTGAGGATGTGGAGAAACGGGAACCCTCTTGCACTGTTGATGGGAATGCAAACTGGTGCAGCCGCTCTGGAAAACAGTGTGGAGTTTCCTCAAAAAATTAAAAATAGACCTACCCTATGACCCAGCAATAGCACTGCTAGGAATTTACCCAAGGAATACAGGAGTACTGATGCATAGGGACACTTGTGCCCCAGTGTTTATAGCAGCACTCTCAACAATAGCCAAATTATGGAAAGAGCCTAAATGTCCATCAACTGATGAATGGATAAAGAAATTGTGGTTTATATACACAATGGAGTACTACGTGGCAATGAGAAAGAATGAAATATGGCCCTTTGTAGCAACGTGGATGGAACTGGAGAGTGTTACCCTAAGTGAAATAAGCCATACAGAGAAAGACAGATACCATATGTTTTCACTCTTATGTGGATCCTGAGAAACTTAACAGAAACCCATGGGAGAGGGGAAGAAAAAAAAAAGAGGTTAGAGTGGGAGAGAGCCAAAGCACTCTTAAAAACTGAGAACAAACTGAGGGTTGATGGCGGGTGGGAGGGAGGGGAGGGTGGGGGATGGGTATTGAAGAGGGCATCTTTTGGGATGAGCACTGGGTGTTGTATGGAAACCAATTTGACAATAAATTTCATATATTAAAAATAATAAAATAAAATAATATTTAATTGCATTTTAAAGTAGTTGATTATAAAATAAACTCAAATACATTTTTGTCTTTCCCCAAGTTACCATTTATTCTCTATTAAACAATTATGAATGAATAACGCAAAAGTAAATAATGATTCTTTAAAAGAGGTGAAGTGTTTTTAGCAAGATGTTTTAATTGTTCTAAAGTGAAAGACTAAAGACATCCTTACACAGAATTTTTGCTTTTCTGGTATGATTTTTATTGAATGTATTTTTGTGGTCTTCTGAGTGCTGGCCAGGTTTTCCGTATGATTCATGACTCACTTGGGGCTGTGATCTTGTACCCACAAACCCATAGGAAAAAGTATAGGACAGGTTTCTGTAGTACAAGGAAAATCTTGTATCTTTTACATGTTAAAATTGATGCTACCTACTTTATGTTTTATGGAGGGAAACTTTTTCAATTAAGAAAATTTACACTCTGTGTCTTGGTAGGAGTTTCTTAGCTAAATCACAAAAGCATATTCTGAGACACCCTGCTTTCCATTCCCTCTTAAGAGAATAAGTAAGGACTCAATAATGCCTCTTTAATTTTCCAGTGGGAACGGTGATGAGCTGAGCATTGGCATTCTGGATATATTTGGCTTTGAGAACTTCAAAAAAAATTCCTTTGAGCAGCTGTGCATTAACATTGCAAATGAACAAATTCAGTATTATTTCAATCAACACGTGTTCACATGGGAACAGGTAAGTCATGGTACTATTAAGATTCATGTATGTGTGTGTTACATGCAGAATTGTACTAATGAAGCAAGACTTAGATCATAGGTTTAGGGCCTTAAATATATAGACAAAGGAAAGATTTTCTTTTCTCCATGCCTGTAGTAAAAACAAAAATAAAACCAGAAAACAAGTATGAATTTAGTGTCTCCATATGAGATGCCCTTCCTTGAAAAACCAATGCACCCTTCTCCAAAACTTAGCAAGTCTGAGCCCTTATACACAAACAAGTTTCCTTTGGAAATTTAAGTCAGCAGATGTGTCCAACTGTTTCTCTTTCTGTAGACTGTGTAGCTGAAACTCTGTTTGAAATTTAAATATCCATCTAAAATGCATTAAACTTCAGAATTCCGGTAACTAGGCAACAGAACACAAGATAATGGGTTTGATGCAAATGCCATGAAATGGCAATTTTGACAGGGTACAATATGTAATTTATGATTCAGCTTCAAAAATCAGAGACTTACTTGAATTGCATTTGGCAAAGCTGTAGTATTAAAATTATTTAAATTATTTTATCAAGTCTAAAAGCAGCAGTGGTCATATTTTGTGTCATTTAGTGTGTCATGTGTCTCCTGTAAATAATATCACATTGTTTTGTGCTTACTGAATAGAACTGACGTTTTTACTTAAATTTGAGATAAATGAGAGGTACATGAACTTCTTTTGATTCAAAATATTTAGGCTTATTGAGAATTTACTTTAAAATTGCATTTTGAAAACACTGGTCACAAAAGAAAACCTCTAGATATTAACATTTCTTAGGCCAAAAAAAGGGACAAAAGTGTAAGGTTTTACCTGTGTTTGCATAGCTCTGATCTACCCCAGGATCTTGTTCTATCAAATATTCATTCCTCTCTTCTTTCTCACTCTGTGTCTCTCTCTCTCCTCTTTCTCCACTCTTCTCCATTAGCGCACGCAGTCCCGTAGCCTAGATAAATAATGAGATCTTTAAAAATTGTTAAAAACAAAAGCCTTTCTCCAACCTGCTTATCTCAGTAGCTATGGCCTCTCTCTTCCCTTCACAGCCAAGCTGCTTGAAAGCATATTCAGTATTCATTGCATTGTGTTGATTTCTTCTCTACCTGAGTATATGAGTCTGTAGCATCTGGCTCTGACCTCGCCCACTCTCCTGGAATGGGCCTTCCTAATCTCATCAGTCATTAGTATCAGAAACATTTTAGTCTCTACATTATTAGCCTTTCTGTAATTTTCAACCCTGTTGATAAATTCCTGTTTCTGGAAAACCCCTCCTTTAGCATCCCTAATACCATCTTTCTGTTTCTCTGCCATCTTCCTGTCACTTCCTGTACCATCTCGTAAATCAGTCGTTCTCAACCCTGGCTGCATATTAGAATCACTGGGTACTGGAAAATCCCAATGCCCAGACCCTGTCCCAGACCAGTTAAATCAGATCTCTTGGAATGAGATCCAGGCATCAACATCTGCTAAAGTTCCCAGTTTATTCCAATGTGCAGCCAAGGTTGAGAATTACTGTCCTAAATGTTAACTCACGAAAGAGCTCTATCCTCTACCCCTTCTCGTACTCACTAGGAAAGATCATCCATTTCCATTCTTTCGATCACCCCCTTCATGCTAGTAATGCTTAAGCCCCCATCCAACCCACCTCTCTTTTTGAACTCCTGGCCTCCTTTTAAGACAGCTTCCAGAACTTTATCTAGAATTGAACCCACCGTCTTTCCCTCTCACTTATATTCTTCCTCAGCAAGTGACATCTCTATATGCCACTTACTCAAGCCAAAAATGCATTTCATTTCTCATTACTGAAATCCAGAAAATTAGTGAGACTTGTTCATGTTTCTCCCTCCTCTATGCTCCAGTAAAAATATTTGGTTTATATTTGTGCCTTTCTCACTAGGCTACAGACTCCTTGAGGTCAAGGATTATGTCTTAATTCATTTTGAATCTTCAGAGCTTGACATACAGCAAGTGTTCGAAAAATATCTATTAAATGAATGTCATCTTGCTTTAAGGTCTCACAGTGTTCACAAGATCCATTCTAACCAGAGCCTGAAACAAGTGAATTTTGTTTTTTTCTTTGTTTGTTTGGACTTTCTGATGGGGATCTTTTAGAATTACCTTCTTCATGGGACCAGGTGCATCTTCATGTATTTCCCATGTGATTAATTAGCAACTTGTGTTGGTAGGATTCTGTTATTTTTCTCTTTTGCAGGTTGAGGTTAGAACATGGTTTGATTGGAACTAGTCTTTAATCCAATGTACATATCTTTCAAAATTATTTGCTCTTCATTTTTTATAGGATGTTATAGTTTATAATCCACTTTGATAGCCTTGAATTTCATCCATGATCCTAATGCTGTTACTGCTTTTGTCTTTGGGCTTGCTACAAATGAAACTATTCTGGAAGACTCTTTTAAACATCCTTGAGAGGCTTTCAAGACAAAACAACTCAAAATTGTCCCTAGCAAATTAAGATTTCAACTAGAATCCAGGATTATACAAAGCAGTTTAAGGAATTGAGGCCATTCACAATCCTTTCAAGTGCCTTTCTAGGGTAACTACCCAAGAATCTCTGCTTCATAATCTTATGGGACAGGCATTGGCAGCTGAGTGATCAGGTTGATGAACGTGTGATCCGCTGGATATGGGATTAGTCAGTGATTCTCTTGATTTTAACATGTGGGTGTACACGTTTGGGTTTTTTTTCCACTCTGTCACTTCTCTGTGAGTGCAAAAATTGTAACTGAGAAATGCTAACTATAGCTGTGTGTATTATTAGCTATCACAGGTAGAGAACACACAACACGCTGATTTCTATAAATGAGAAATAGCTATGAAGCCAAATCATAAATTAAAGTTATGGTCACACTTTCCTTGGTGAGATATAATCGTAACTTTCACCTGAGAACTCCTTCATTTAATAAAACCGTTATTGCTTATCCGTAAGACATACTCAGTTTCATGGGCATTCAGATAATCTGGCAATCTGAGCAAGACACAAGCTTCAGCCAGCACCTTCACAGATGATACAACTTCTGCTTCTATTTAAACCAACAAGCATTATCTTTACTGGCAGTCCTGCAACAATGGAACATAAATAAAGGTTTGCTGAAAACACTATTTTTTTTAAATTTGGCCCAAATTCAATTGACATGTAATACACAGTGGGACACTCCAGCAAAGTTGGTTATGAAGGTATTTTGAATATTGTTTTCCCATTATTTTCCATTAAAACAATAATCAACAGACTACAGTAAAATATTTTTAGTGAAAGAGTTTATGTCACTGACCCAATCCATAGTTTGCTGAGTGGATAGTTTTAAATAATACATAGCTCCTCAAACTTTTCTGGAGTCTGATGGTTCATAATATTTGAAGCTTCCATACTTTTCCAGCACTGGAAGAACCATTTTGTATATATTGATTTTAACAAAATTTAAAGGGACAATTTATATATGAAAACAATAGTTTGAAAATTAAATCACGGTCTGGATTCCTGCGCCTACCTACAAATAGACATTAAGAGTTTAGTAATCTCTTGATTAAGAGTTTTGTAATCTTTTGATATTCATGACTCAGGCTTTTCTAAATGAGCAGCAACTGAAAAATATATAATTTTCTGTCAATTTAATTAATTCCACAAATAAAGTATTTATATGTCAGCCTTCCCTATTACATTTGTATGGCATTATTTTGACACACACTGTTTACTCCCATATTTTTCAAAAAGCTTTTAGTGAAGCAGCTGAAAGGGCAGCGAACAAGTTACCACATTTCTGATAAGGGAGGCATCTTCTTACAATAACATTTACACTGAATCCCCACAGGGACTGTGTAGCCAAGATTTTGGTTTTGCTTGGTTGTTTTTGTTTGTTTTCTGGCATTCTTCCATGGGACGGAGAGCACAACAGTAGTCAAAGTGTAATTAAAGCTTGAAGTTCTCTTCAAGGAGTCATGCTGATGCTATAGCAGTGGGTTTTGTCCTTTCTTTTAATTGTGCACTATGATACATCATTGTGGTATAGACCATGCAAAAGAAATGAACCCTGTTCCCTAGAAGTTTATGTTATGTTTCAAATCAAGGGGACTGAACAGCCAACCACTGAAGAGTCGCCAATGGGCATGAGTTTGAGGTGGAACAAACGCCACTGTTGTTTAGGACCATTAGGCACCCGAGACATAGGTATCCTACGACGTATTGCTCTAGAATCCTGAAGATTCACTCTCCTTGCTTATACTCCTACTTACACCTAGGGTGAGCTTTCTTATCCATTAGTGCAGGACATCTTGCCAGCTATTAACTGAGCTGAAGTTCGTTTTCAAAGTGAGCTGTTAATACTTGTTCTGTACAAGGATAAGCTGTTACATACATCACTTATATATATACCCGTGGGTTTAAAATTAAAAGTTAGAAGTCATTTTATAAGCAGGAAACCATTTACAGCACATAATGGAGACAATAACTGTAATTATGGCTCTGGCTTCTCTTGCAGAAAGTGATGTGTATGACTTTCCTCTCCAGCTGTTCATATCTCAAAGTTTGAAGCTTTTGAGATTTTGAATATGGGCTCCAACACATAATTTGTGGCAATTACAAAGAACAAAAATTCATTCATCATACAGTATCTACACTTTCAACTTTTTTTACGTTACGAAGTAAAAAGAATCAGTCATCACATAAAAAAAAAATGTGTGGGCAAACCCCTTAGAAATGCCTTCAAATTGTTTTGCTTACAAAGTGTGAATTTTTATTTCATATTCAAATTTCTTCCCTATTAAACCATATGCGTGCAATGGTGGTAGCATTTGTCTTATTTTAGTTCTCCAAGTGATAAAAGCCAATTTATAGGCATTTTCTTAAAACATTAAAACAACCATGCATTTAAGAAACAAATAGATACAACAAATCTTGCTTTTTAAGTGCTTGGCCAAGTTTTGGGTTACTGTTTGAGATCACATACAAATTTTCTGTAGACTCACGTACTGAGTGTGGAAGTTGATATGCAAGTGACTGGATATGTGTGGAGCATCCCTACAACAGATCCCAGCTGTGAACGTGTGCTCCTCTCCCGCCGTCTCTTGGCAGGCAGCCTGTTGGGTTCCCGTGCCCCCCGCCCCATCTCTTGCTTTATACCCGTGTTGCACGGTGTGTTTCTCTTTCATCAGAGAAGCTGGGTCAACACCTTTAATGTGCTGTGGGGATTTGTGGTACTTATTTTGATAATTTGGTATTATTTTAAAATACTTTTTAAAAAATATTTTCATTATGGGGCGCCTGGGTGGCTCAGTTGGTTGAGGCTCCAACTTTGGCTCAGGTCATGATCTCCCAGTTCATGGGTTCAAGCCCCAGGCTCTGCACTGACAGAAGGGAGCCTGCTTCAGATTCTCTGTCTTCCTCTCTCTCTGCCCCTCCCCCCTTCTCAGAAATAAACTTTTAAAAAAAATTAAATAAAAAAAATACTTTCATTATGATAAAAAGTAATTTTGGAAGAAATACATAATAAGGAGGTTAGATCCATTCAATTACTGTAGTTTTCTACATGTGAGTTTAGAGCATACTTGACAAGCGGAAATAAAATTTTTTGGTAAACGTTTAAACATGACAGTAAAGGAAAAATAGTTTAAGTTGAAAGAAATCTTGGTATATGAAAAACTACATTTCTGGATTCCTAATGGAAATTTCTCCTTATGCTAAGCCATTACCTGTCAGTAGAATATAAATTTGTAAGATCTTTTATGGCTTTTGAAGAGTTTTTAAGAATAGGTTTTATACACAAAACGTGACTAGATTACAATGTTCATCTTAATATACATTGTTTCCTTTTCTTTCTGAAAAAAGAAGCTGCTCTAGGAAGCATCATTTAAAACTTTTCCTCCAAAGTTCATTAAATACATGTAAAATAAAATAAGTATATTTTTTGAGGAATTATCTACCATACTTCCTCATTAGGTTACTTGTCAAATGGTAAATCAGTGACCTGTGTCTTCTCAAGTTACTGATGATCAACATTCCCTGTGGCTTGCCACTAACTTTAACAAAAATATCAACAGGATCATTGATATCAGCTTTGAATAGAAAGTACAGGAGGAGGGGCACCTGGGAGGCTCAGTCGGCTGAGCCTGGGCATCTGACTTCGGCCCAGGTCATGATCTTGAAATTCAGGAGATTGAACCCCACATCAGGCTCTGTGCTGACAGCTCAGAGCCTGGAGCCTGCTTCGGATTCTGTGTCTCCCTCTCTCTCTGCCTCTCCCCTGCTTGTTCTCTCTCTCAGAAATAAGTGAACATTAAAACATAAGTACAGGAGGAAATAGATTTCAAATCATAATTACTATTTTACATCAAGAGTTTAGATTTTACAACATGCATATAACCACCTTCTTTTCTTCATTTTTAGTTTTTAAAAATATTTACTTGCTTCGGTGGAATGTTATTACTAACAATATTATAGGTATGTAGAAAGAGAGCGCTTAACCGACTGAGCCACCCAGGCGCCCTGTGAAAGAGAGCGAATGATAAAGTAAATGTAAAATATTAGCAACCAGAAAATTTGGGGAAAGGGCACCTGGGAGTTCTTTGTACTGTCCTTGCAACCTTTTAAATTTGGAGTTATTTCAAAATGAAAAATGGCACAGTTTCTTTTTTCTCTGTAATAATAAAAAAAAAACTCACCTTGAATAGTGATAGCACCTTAAATCCTAGATTTTCAACCTTGAAAACATTTTTCTTAGAATGAGTAACTTCTTCTCAGTGGTTTCTTTCCACCGTGAGCAATGTTTCCATAAATGAGTATACTCATGTGAGCAGTTGGCGAGTAGGATTCTTTTACTAAAGGCAGACATCAGGGAATAAATGTGTTTATGTGCTTCTTTCCCCTTGCAAATGTTCTGTTAACAGAATGTGTATGCATCTATTCACTATGTTTCACAACACGTTCAGGCAGCGTGGGCATTTTGAAATGTTTGAACCAGAAGAAACCTAAGTAGATCATCCATTTTTCACAGATAAAAATGACTCATTATGAGTTGCTTGAAGTCACAGCCTAGTTAAACAAAGCCAGAACCCAAATCTGGGTCTTCTGATACATATCTGGGGTTTTTCTCACAAGCAAACAAATAAGAAAAGTTGAGAAGAACCAGGGACCTAACAAAATAATCTCTCATGCAGAGGAAAAGGGTGTTCCATTGATTTGAAAGAACGGGAGGAAGGAGGAAGAAAAGGAGGGAGGAAGGAGAAGAGAGAGAGATAGAGAGAGGCAATCTTTCACATGAAAAGCCAAGGGGCATCCATATAAGGTAACAAAGAAGGAAACTAGAAAGAACAATAGCACTGAGGCAGGTGGCAGTGGTAACAGATACTGTGACACTGGAGGAAGCAGAAACCACCTAACAGGATAGATCTAGAACTAACTGATGGAACAACTGAAAAAGAAAATACAGCACGAGCAAAAAATTCCTAGGATGTGACTTCAGGGTTAGAATGGAAAGGCAGACAGACTCTTTGCTGTGCCCTAAAGGACAAGACTCTACCTTTTTGTCTATTTCTTCCTTCCCCAGGCCCACCTACTTTTAAACATACACATAGTAGGTGCTCCACGAATGTTTAAGGAATGTCAGTATGTGACATCTTCTACAATGATCTATTCAGAATGCCACAAACCTAGGTGAATTCCTAATACCATCCCGCATCAAGTGGACTGTGTTTATAAAAATAAAAGATACTTGATTTATGACTTCCAAACAGCATACACAAGAGAATAAATATTGAGGATCATTCATCCCAGCTGTTAAAATATTTATAGAATCTAAAATATGTGAAACTGCAGAGCAGTGTCAGATGGTTGACTTACCTACACAACAGACATATGACTTCATTTCATAGGTATAAATTCAGTGAAAGACTTGAATGCACCCTGTCGCATACCCCCACCTTTTATAAAAGAAAAATACCATATGAGCCAAACTCCTTGATTGAAACCTTGGTGGTTTCAGGAAAATCTTTTTGAAACTTCATTCTTAGATAAATCTGTCAGATGGTAGTAGAAAAGTATTCTCCCACAGTAAAATGATAGAGTGATGCTTTCGGGGAGTAGGTAGCACCTGTCTTTTACATGGTGATGAAGTCTGCCTGTTTTTACAAATATGTGGAAATTTAATCAGTGTCTTCCTGAACAACCAATGGGTCAAAATGGAAATCAAAAGAAAAATCAAAGACCATCTTGAGACAAATGGAAATGAGACCACCACATACCAAGACTTATGGAATGCAACAAAGGCAGCTCTAAGAGGAAAGTTTATAACCATAAACACATAATTAAGAAAAAAGATGGATCTCAAGTAAGCAAATCTAACTTGATACTTCAATGAAATATAAGAAGAAACAAGCTAAGCCCAAAGTTAAAAGGAAGGAAATAACAAAGATCAGAGCAGAAATAAATGAAATAAAGACTCAAAAGATAATAGAAAAGAATAATGAAACCAGGAGCTATGTTTTTTTAAAGATAAATAAAATTGACAAACCTTTACCTGGACTAATCAAGAAAAAACCAAAGAGGACTGACTCAAAAAATTAGGAATGAAAAAGAAAACATTACAGCTAGCTGATACCACAGAAATACAAAGGATCAAAAATATAGAAGAAATGGAAAAATTCTTAGAAACATACAACCTACCAAGATTGAATCATAAAGAAATAGAAAATATCACCAAGCCAATTACTGGTACAGAGATTGAATCAGTAATCAAAAATCTCCTAACAAAGAAAAGTCCAGGACCGTATGGCTTCATTGGTGAATTCTACCAAATGCTTAAGAATACCAATTCTCCTCAAACTCTTTCACAAAAGTAAAAGAGGTGGGAACTTCAACCTTATTTTACGAGGCAACCATTACCCTGATACCAAAACCAGGCAAGGACACTACAAGAAAATCAGACCAATATCCCTGATGAACAATAGATGCAAAAATCTTCAACAACATATTAGCAAACCAAATCTGACAATACATTAAAACTGTCATACACCATAATCAAGTGGGATTTATTCCAGGGATACAAAGATGTTTCAACATACACAAATCATTAATATGATACACCGAATTAACAAAATGAGGCAGAAAAGAGCTTTTGACAAAATTTAACATCCATTCATGGTGATAAGAAGTCTCAACAGGGGCACCTGGGTGGTTTAGTCAGTTATGCATCTGACTTCAGGTCAGGATCTCATGGATTGTGGGTTTAAGCCCCATGTCGGGCTCTGTGCGGACAGCTCCAAGCCTGGAGCCTGCTTGAGATTCTGTCTCCCTCTCTCTCTGCCCCTCCCCTGCTCATGCTCTGTCTCTCTGTGTCTCCCCAAAATAAATACACATTAAAAAAGAATTTAAAAAGGTCTCAAGTGGGTAGAGAGGGAATGTACCTCAGCAGAATAAAGTCCACATTGGACAAACTCACAGCTAATATGCTGAAAGGTGAAAAGCTGAGAGATTTTCCTGTATGATTAGGAATAAGACAAGGATGCCTCCTCTAACCACTTTTTTAAACAATATATTGGAAATTCTTGCCAGAGCAATTAGGCAAACAAAGGAAATAAAAGGCATTCAAATTGGAAAGGAAGTAAAATCGTTTCTGTTTGCAGATGACATGAAATTTTATGTAGAAAACCCTAAAGACGACATCAAAAAATTGTTAGAACTAACAAATTCAGTAAAGCTGCAGAATACAAAACAGTATCGAAAAGTCAGCTCTATTTCTATAAACTAACAACGATCTATCAGAAAGAAATGAATATGACAGTCCTTTAGCATCAAAAAGAATAAAATACTTAGGAATAAATTTAAGGAGGTGCAAGATCTGTATACTGTGAACTATAATACATTGAGGAAGGAAATTGTAGAGGGCACAAATAAATGGAAGAATTAGTATTGTTAAAATGCCCAAAGCCATTTATAGGTACAGTACAGTCCCTAACAAAATTCTCATAACATTTTTCACAGAAATAGAGCAAACAATCCTCAAATTTGTGTAGAACCACAAAAGACCTCAAAAAACCAAAGCAATCTTAAGAAAGAACAAAGCTGGAGATTACCATACATCCTGATTTCAAACTATATTACAAGGTATAGTACTCAAAAGAGTGTGGTATTGGCATAAAAACAGACACATAAATCAATGGAACAACATAGAAAGCCCAGAAATGAACCCAAGCATAGATGGTCAGTTGACTTTTGACAAGGGTCCCAAGAATTCACAATAGGGAAAGGAGTGTCTCTTTAATAAACCGTGCTGGGAAAATTGGGAAGCCACATACAAAAGAATGAAGCTAGACTCCAATCTCACACCGTACACAAAAATCAACTCAAAATGGATTAAAGACTTGAACACAAGACCTGAAACTGTAAAACTCCTAGATGAAAACATAAGGGATAACTCCTTGGTATCATCCTTGGCCATAAGTTTTTGGATTTGACACTGAAAGCAAAGACAGCAAAAACAAGAAATAAACAAGTGGGAGTACGTCAAACAAAAAGCTTCTGCTCAGCAAAGGAAACCATCAACAAAATGAAAAGACAACCTATGGAATGGAAGGAAATATTTGCCAATCATATATTTGATAAAATATATATAGGACTCCTACAACTCAAGGGTAAAAAAAAAATCTGATTAAAACATGGGCAGAGGATCTGAGTAAACATTTTTCCAAAGAAGATGCACAAGTAGCCAACAGATACATGAAGAGGAGAATGCAAATCCAAACCACAATGAGCTATCACCTCACACCTGTTAGAATGGCTATCATCAAAAAAGAGATAATAAGTGTTGGCAAAGATGTGGAAAAAAGGGAATTCTTGCATTACTGGTGGGAATAGAAATCAGTGTAACTACTACAGAAAACAGTATGGAGGCTTCCCCCAAAATTAAAAATTGAACTGCCATATGATCTAGCTATCCAACTTGTGGGTATATATCCAAAGGAAATTAAAACAAGATCTCTAAGAGATGTCTGCACCCCCATTTCATTGCAGCATTACTGACAATAGTCAAGATATGGAAACAATCTAAGTGTCTGTCAAAAGATGAATGCATATAGAGTATTACACACACACACACACACACACACACACACACACACACACACACACCACACACACCACCCCATGGAATATTATTTAGCCATGAGAAAGAAAGAAAACCTGTTAATTATGACAACATAGATGGAAACGTAAGGGTATTATGCTAAGTGAAAATTGGAGACTAGAATGGTGGTTACCAGTGTCTGGGAGTTGGGGGAAATGGGGAGATGTTGGTCAAAGAGTACAGTTCCAGTTTGAAGATGAGTAAGTTCTAGGGACCTAATATACAATATGTTGATTAGTCAATAAAACTGTGCCATATTCTTGACAGTTCCTAAGAGAATAGATCTTAAATGTTCTCACCACAAAAAAGCAATGGTAGTTATGTGATGAGGTGTTAGCTGATTCCATGATGATACTCATTTTGTAATATGTAAGTATATCAAGTCAATACATCATACACCTTGAACTTATACCATGTTATATGTCCATTATATCTCGGTAATGCTGGGAGAAGAAAAAGAAGATAATTTCCCCAGGAAAGTCACTTAGAAGCCAGCTTCAGGAATGAATTCCGTTTTTAATTTTGTGAAGATTTTGTTTTTAAGCAATCTCTACACCCAAAGTGGGGCTCAAGCTTAAGAGTCACGTGCTCTATCAACTGAGCCAGCCAACCACCCCCAGGAATAAATTCCTAAGGAAGATAGAGATAGCACATGACCAGGAGGACATGTAAAAACAAATGAGAAAGAGACAAAGAAACAAAAGTCAACCTAACATGAAGGATGTTTGTAGTGAAGTCCCTGAGCTTTTCCTCTAACTCTGATCTCTACCTCCACAAATCTTTGCCCACATCACAAAAGCTGACAGTGGTGTGATGGTATTTCTGTGCCCAAGAAGAAGTTAAATTATGTTTATTATTATGTCTCAGAATAATGACACAATAGCTGGCAGGCATTGTGTAATATGGGCTAAGCATAGATCTACCATATTTCCCCCCAAAAGTATCCTCTTAAGTAGTTTAAGATCTAATCAAATAAATGCGAATACAACAATACATGGTCATTTTCACCTATCAAAAATATCAGAAAAAAATTTTAATGAGAATATGCAGTGCTGGTGAGGATACAGCAAGATAGGAATGTGTATGCAGGGCTGATTAGAAAGCACATTGCAGCAAGCTTAGAAAAAAATCAATCTAGAAATACACATATGGAGCCTGTAAAATAATCACACTAGTTGATCAGCTAATCTGTCCTAAAGATAAAATCCAAAATCCAGAAAAGCTTGGTGCACAAGGATATACATCAGAACACTATTTAAAATAGATAAAAGGGGGCACCTGGGTGACTCAGATGGTGGTGCTTGCGATTCTTGATCATGAGTTCAAGCCCCACGTTGGTTATAGAGACTACTTTAAAAATGAAAATAAATAAAATAAGTAATCCAAAATGTCCCAAATAAGAGAACTGAATAGAAAACTACAGGATACAATGTCATGTAGCCATTCAAATAATGGTCATGAAAATCCATTAATTACATGTTCTCCATTCCATTTTGTCAAAGGAAATAAAGTTAAAATCAAATAAATAGTATGTTTTTTGTTATTAAAAATATCATACATAGGAAAAGATTCTACTAAATGGTAAGATAGTATTTAGAGCAGATGAATTTGTGTGTGAATTTTGAGGTCATTAAGACTCCATTAAGGTGTTTCCATATTTAAAATTTATAATTTTCTTAATGTTTATTTCTTTTTGAGAGACATAGAGCACAAGCGGGGGAGGAGCAGAGAGAGAGGGAGACAGAATCTGAAACGGGCTCTAGGCTCTGAGCTGTCAGCACAGAGCCCGACATGCAGCTTCAACTCACGAGCCATGAGATCATGACCTGAGCTGGAGTTGGGCGCTTAACCAACAGGCCATCCAGGCGCTTCTCCATATTTTAACTTTTATATGAGCACATTTGTAATCAGAAGCTAAGGATTACCCATGCACACATGATTTATTATTTTCACCCCAATCCTCCTCTACCTAGCAAATAGCTTTTCCATACAACTTTTAACAAAAGGAACCCAGAAAACTCATTATATTCATTTGTTGGAGCTGCCATAAAATATCACAGAGTGGGGACCTTCAACAATAGAATATTTCCTCACAGTTCTGGAGGCTAGAAGTCTAAGATGAAAGCAGGGACAGGTTTGGTCTCTCCTGAGGCCTGTCTCCTGGACTTGCAGATGGCTGTCTTCTCCCTGTGACCTCACATGACCTTGACTGTGTGCAGTCTCCTCCCGGGGGTCTTTTCCTCTTCATATAAGAACACCAGTCCTATGGGATTTGGGCCTTGCCCTTATGACCTCCTTTAACTTTAATTACCTCCCTAATATCCCTATCTCCAAATGCAGTCACATTGGATATTAGGGCTTTAGCATATAAATTTGGGGATTGGGGGACACAGTTTACTCCTTAACACACGGTCATCTATTTAACATGGCTGCTCTCCCTAGATACAGAGGTGAATAATATAGAGGTGAGTAAAAGTGTTTGTCCTCTTGGAGGTCCCATTCTAATGAGACAGGGAGAATAATAAACAAGAAAAAATTCTAGAAATACTTTGAAAGAATTTAAAACATGGCGGCAAGGATAGAGCGTGACCAGCTGAGGAAGGGAGGGTTGCTAAATTAGTCTGGGCAATGGGGGAAGGACTCTCGGAGGAGGTGAGACCTGAATGATTAGAGTCCAGCCTCTCTTGCGTGGCAATCTACGATGAGGTCTATGCTAAGATTCCTACCTACCTTAGAAGCCACCGGGAAGCTTGTAGCCTCTAAGTCTATGGCAGCCCCTCTTCCATGCTACTCCGTGAGACTGAGAACTCCACTTAGGCATGGAGAATCTCTCCTGTGGTGACACTTTAGCCCTGTGTATTTAAGCATGCTGTCTAGGCCAAAGCTATGCGGAGGGGGGCACCTTCCATGGGCTTTCTTGCCACTGTGACCTTTTCATAGCTCACACTAAAAACTCAATGAAAAACAAGCGAGAACTTGACTCAGGCATGAGGCTTCCTAACATCCAAGTCTTCTGATTTCCCTCACCTCCTTGATTTATATTTAAATAATTATTCATCTGTCCTTCTCAAAAAGGAACTTGGGCCATTTGAACAGAGTGGGGATTATATCTGCTAAACCGTTTATTGCAGTTAAGAACTACTCATCTTCTGCTTTGAATGTATTTGTAACACACAGGGCATAGCAGAGGACTTTCTGAAGAGTTACGTGAGCTTCGTTTCTCCACTTAGACTTAAAAACAACTAAGTATTTGGGGGTCGTAACTGCTATAAAAATATATGTTCTATTGTTTTAGACGTGATCATTTTGCTAAAATGCTTCATAAATCCTGAGTAATAGCATGCTTTTTCCACTGACTTGCCTGGAGTCCATAATACTAACATGTATCTTCAAGGGGAGCCCATTGTTTTCCAAGTTACTCATCTCTGCTGTGTGTGACCTGCCAGGAAAGAATTCCCCGGATTTTGACACAGGCAAATAGAAATGGCAAATGCATTGATTTAGATATTAACCTTATGTGCTTTCTATACAAAACACACAAAACCTCTTTTGAACTTTGCAGTTGCCATTTAAGCTATAATATGCTGTCAGCCTAATGTGTCTACTGGTAAAGTAATTCTGGGTCTGTGTATTGCTCCCAAGGTTACCTTCAAATGAAAAAGCTGTGAAACTTTTAGACATTGTTTCCATTTTTATGTACTGGATTAACTAAATGACTTTCAGGTGATCTACCTTTTAGACCAATGGGCACTGCCCAGTTGTTACGTATTAGATTTTGTCTTACTTAAAAGTATACATTTATTTTTCTGGGTGACACCCTTGAAATGAGATTTCAATTTCATAAGGCTCCAAAATACTGATTAAAGGTTTTGACTTATCAGATGACCCACCTGCCATTGATGGAATTAAATTCCTCCATGAAGTTGCCAGAAATAAATTCTCTTTCTCTGAACTCCTTATGGTACTACATTGTACATATCACTTATCTATTATATGCTACCTTGAATTTTGAATATTTACTAACTCTATCACTCAAGTTATATTTTAAATCCACTGAGGACAGGGAGTTTGTGTTAAACAGCTCTTTATCACCCATCACTGTGCCTTCTTATAAGATGTTTAATGAAAATATTTCATGAATTAAAGAATATATTAAAATAATAATGAAAATGTCCTGTCACTTTAATTTGTGAATGGTGCAGAGTATTCTGCCTGAGTCGGGAGTTATTTGATACACTTCCCAGTGATAGTTGCTTTACCACCTGAGAACTGGTGAGTGCCAAGCAGGTGAGCGTCTCTATGTGTCGTTGTGCACAGGTCATGCCTGTCCTCTTACAGACTGTGGCACTGGGGTAGGGGCACCGTGTGAGGGCAAAGTCATAGAAATGGAGTGACAGCATAATTCTTCATGTCCCTTTTGCAGAATAGATCAGCAACCATGTTGTGCTGGCACCGTGATCTTACAGTAATTGTTATTCATTGTTTTTATTTTATGCATCTTATAGTATACTCAACAGCAACTGGTTATTAATGTACCAGATATTTTTACTTTGTTAGATAGAGGTTGTTACCTCCATTTAGTAAATGCGACAGTGGGAGCTCATAGAGTAAAAAACAAACAAAGAAACAAAATCCAAAGGATTATATGGCTAGTTAAGAGACAGAGCCCAGATATGAACCCAGGTGTTCTTGGTTCTCAATCCTTTGATTCCTGTGAGTCACAGATGTCCACCCTACTAACAATGTAAATGGCATCATGACTGAGAAGTTAAGTAAATGTTCTTGAGAGATCCATTCCTGAGGCTAGATAAAAGCCTTCAATAGAGGCAGTATAACTCTAAGATATACCTAATTAATATTCTATAAATTCTGTAGCATACCTTTTTTTTAACGTTTATTTATAATTGAGAGACAGAGAGCATGAGCAGGGGAGGGGCAGAGACAGGGAGACACAGAATCTGAAGCAGGTTCCAGGCTCTGAGCTGTCAGCACAGAGCCCGACGCGGGGCTTGAACTCACAAACCGAGAGATCATGACCTGAGCCAAAGTCAGAAGCTTAACCGACGGAGCCACCCAGGCGCCCCTAGAGGATACCTTTATTACTGCTCATTAACAACATATTTTCTTGCATTTTGAAAGCTTAAGGTGTCTATAATTCTGGTATAGAGACTAGAAACTATTATTATTACCCTGAATCAGCACTGCCTTTAATGAACTTTGGGGAAAGAAAAATAAAATGATACCCTCACTTTAAGGACAATGTCATAGGAAGCAATTTATTATGTTATGTATAAAATAGAGTTTTGGGTAATTACTGTCAAGCTACATATCATTCATAAATTTTTAGTGAACTTTTTCTATGAATCCTGTCCTGTTATAGAATGAATACCTAAATGAGGATGTTAATGCCAGAGTTATTGAATATGAAGATAACCGGCCCCTCCTAGATATGTTTCTGCAGAAGCCGATGGGTCTACTGTCCCTACTTGATGAAGAAAGTAGATTTCCCAAGGCCACCGACCAGACTCTTATAGGTGAGTTTTAAGTCCAGCATGTCTGCATAGTTTTGTGCTGTAGTCCTATAACGTTCTCAGTGACTTAAAAAGAATGTTGTTTCATTATCTGGGAGAAAATAGCTATTACAAAGCCTGCATGTGTAACTTTAAAGAAGAGGCTTTGGATCTAATATCTGGACCAGTGAATGTTTATAGTAGGGTGAAATATTTAATGATGAATTAAACAAGTTTGGATATTGGACTTCTCCATACATTATGGTAGAGCCCTAATTACAGGATATTGTATTAGAAATAATCTTAGAAATTATCCACCCCCCCCCCAAAAAAAATTATCCGGCCCCTAATTAGAAATTAGAGGGCAGGGCAAAGGGCCAGCTGTAGAATTTGAAAAGAGACAGCTAATGGGAAGGAAATAAATTTGTCTGCGATGTTCTGGTCACTTGTCTAATACAGTGAAATAGACTCAAACACCTTAATAATCTCTAATTACAGTACATTAATAGATATTCATAATAATCCTGGGTCATCAAAGAAAGCATAAACATATTCATTTTTTCTGTTTGAGAAGGCACAGATAGGTATCCTATATTTAAAAGATGATCAACTAAAATGGTTAAAAGAAAATGTCTTACTCCTGAGATTAAAAAAAAAAAAACCTTAGCTTGTTCAGGTGAAAAATAATTTTTTTAATGTGGAAATACCATATTCCCTGTTGGTAGGAGATATTGATTATGTATAATAAATATTTGCAGAAAATTTGGATTCACATTTCTCTCATTTACTTTGGGTGATAGACTCTGTTCTTATGATTAAGTCTGTGATGTCACTTCCTGCTGACTCACTGATTGGTTAATTCTCTCCTCTAATTGGACCATGCTAGTGAAAAACAAAATAACCCCAGAGTTGTGGGAAAAATTGTTTCATAGCAATTACTTGATTTTGAGGTTAAAATGTCCTTTCTAGGACATGAGCAAAAAGTTCTCTGAAGGTGGCAAAATTGTTAAAGGGATGTAACTGCCTTTATGATCCTACATTTTTCCCATGTAATGAATAATAACTTACAGCTCCCCTGATAGAAAGGGGAGCCAGAATGCCAGATTCCTAAGCTCATCACTTCACATCAAACTGGATTTCACAAACCTCTTTGATCAGTTAATCTCAGGTAGTTTCCTTCCTCTCTACCCATGGTTCACAAAATGTGGTCCCCAGACCAAGAACATCAGTATCATCTGGGAACTTGGTCTAAATGTGACTTCTTGGATTCCCTCCACTCTCAGACCTACTAAGTCAGAAGCTTTGTGTTTTAATAGGCCCTCCAGGGAATTCCAGTGCTTACTAAGGTTTAAGAACTGCTCTAAATCATAATGGAATGGTTAAATTCATGACCTTGAGTTTTGCTCCACCATTTATATCCCAAATCTGGGTTTATCAACTATGTAAAATTGTTTTTTCCACTGCACACTGTCCATTTTATGGTGAAAGAGATGATTCTGTCAATAAGTATTTTTGAGGATCTCCTACATGGCTTGATATTGGGGTTCAACTTTTTTTCTACAGAAAAATTTGAAGGTAACCTGAAATCACAGTACTTCTGGAGGCCCAAAAGAATGGAACTTAGTTTTGGAATTCACCATTATGCGGGGAAGGTAAGAACTTTGAAGAATTAGGACTGAGTTTCTCTTAGCCTTTCATCAAATAATAGTGGTGAACATGAAAATTATGGCCAAAAATATTTACAGATGGTTATAATAAGATAGCCATTTGTTTCTGCCCCAATCTGGCCCTGACTCTGTTCTCCAACCTCCTACGATCTGTGTGATCCACTGCCAGCTACTCCCACTCCAGGGCATCTACCCCTAGCATATATCCTGCAAAGGTTAAAAAAAAAAATCCTTCTCCTAGTTTGACAAACACATTGTTGTAGTTTTTCTAGAGGAATTTGTATTAAGAAACTAAGGGAAAACAAGAAAGAAAAGAAAGAGACAAGCTTCAAAGCACCATGTTTCTAATCCTAAAATCTGGCTTTGGGTGACATTGGCTGCCAACGGGAACCTACTTTTTCATTCTTTTAATGATAGCTGACAGCCTTTTCTATAAACTGCCTTTTTCAAACTTGAGGTGGGTCTCTGTCCACTGCAGCCTTTGTCTCTCTCCCTCCCAACAGGAGAAAGTGCCAAATTTCCAACATAATAAACAAGAGGAATCAGACCTCTTTTATCATTCCAACCCAAATAAAATCAGCAAGACGCAAATTTTTCTCTGACAAAATAGAGTGTAAACCTGGAGAAGGTTGCTTTTCCAACCAAGTGGTAACGGACTACCATTATAAATCTTTGTATACCTGTTGCTCAGCACAGAGGAAATTCTCAGTAAATACCAACTGATGATTCTGCTGCTACTGCTGCTGCTGATGATAGTGACGATGACAATGAGGATGATGTTGGTTGTGATACTGATGATAACATACTTTATCAACAGGTCCTCTATAATGCAAGTGGGTTCTTAGCTAAAAATAGAGACACTCTTCCAACAGATATTGTGCTGCTTTTGAGATCATCCGAAAACAGCATAATTCGGCAACTGGTCAGTCACCCTCTGACAAAAACAGGTAAGCTAAGGCAGTTTCCTTTAAAAAAAAATTTTTTTAATGTTTATTATTTTTGAGAGACAGAGACAGAGAAACAGAGACCAAGCAGGGAAGGGCAGAGAGAGAGAGAGAGGCACAGAATCAGAGGCAGGCTCCAGGCTCTGAGCTGTCAGCACAGAGCCCGATGCGGGGCTCGAACTCACAGACCGCGAGATCATGACCTGAGCTGTAGACGGCTGCTTAACCGACTGAGCCACCCAGGTGCCCCAAGGCAGTTTCCTTTAACTGAGAAGCTTCCTCAGGCCCAATCAAGTAGTTTCTGACTGTGATTTTCATGAGTATAATCCTCCATTGTTTATGTTGGTTTGTTTTCAGCTCACTAAATACACATTTATTAATATTTCCTGTCCAGATTGTCTGAAGAAAATGTAAAAAGGAATGTAAACAAACTAGGTTTGCATTAAAGCAAAGTATTTGAAGCACTAGCCAGAAAATATGATGGTACTTTAGCTACTCACTAGAAGAATATGCTGATTTCTGAAGAGTTCAAAATCACCTCTGTTTCAGGACTGGGTGGCTTTTGGGTGGTACTTTAAGACTCTACAGGTTTAGTGAGATTTGCCTTATTGATTAAAAACTTACATCCATAGACATGCTTGCATTTGCTTTTAAGTAGGTAAAAATGTGGTTTGGGTTGGTTTTTATTTATCAGATTTTGTTTTATTATTTTGCATTTCTTTTTATGGCTTTATTGAGGTATAACTGACATACAATAAATAGCATATGTTTAGACAGTAAAACAAGATGAGGTTTTGACATATATAAACACCTGTAAAACCAAAAGCATATTCATCATCCCCGATCATTTTTCCTTGTGACTCTGTAATCCTTCCTACCACTCCTCCTGACCCCTGTCCAGTTGTTCTAGCACCATTTGTTGGAAGGATTCTTCTTTCTTCTTCCCCCCATTAAATTGCTTGGACAGCCTGTTGAAAATCAATTGACTATATATGTATAGATCTATTTCTGGACTTTCTATTGTGTCGCACTGATACTACACTTCTTGATTACTGTAGCTTTATAAAAAATAATTGAAATCAGGTGGTATAAGCTACCCAATTTGTTCTTTTTCACAGTTGTCGAGGCAATTATAACTCCTTTGCTTTTCCATATAAATTTTAGAATAAGCTTGTCAATTTCTACCCAAAATCCTGTTGAGACTTTGATTAGGATGTACCTGGAGCTATAAATTAATTTTAGTCTAATTCGTATCTTCACAATATTGAGGATTGGGGTTAGGAATTCAACATATTAATTTTGGAGGGACACAATTCAAGCCCATAACAACAGCCATATTGGATCATCCTACAGAAATCTTTGGGTTACAGTGATCTTGAGAAAGTCTTCCAATCAGGGAGCCCAATATAGCTCTCCATTTATTTAAGTCTTCTTTAATTTCTCTCTGTAATACTTTGTAGATTTCAGTGTGTGTGAGTCTTGCATATCTTTTGTCAGATTATCTGCTAGTATATCAGATTTCATCTATTATAAACGGTAACTTATTTCAAATTCTGTTTGTTGCTAGTATAGAGAAATACAGTTGATTTTTCTGCAGTGATCTTTTGCCCTACAATGTTGCTAGATTCATTTATTAGAGTAGCTTTTTTTGGTAAATTTTATATAGAATGATCTATATAGATCATCGATGTAGATGATCATGTCATCTGTGGAAAAAGTTTGCCCTTTCTTCTGCATGTCTTCATCTTGCCTGGCTGCCCTGGGTAGATTCACCAATGCAATATTGAACATAAGTGGTAAGAGTAAACATTCCAGCCTTATTCTTGATCTCAGAGGGAGATCTCAGTTTTTCCCCAGTAACTATGATGTTAGCTGTAGGTCTTTCATAGATGTCCTTTATCAGTAGGAGGAAGTTCTTTCCATTCCTAGTTTTCTGAATATTTATCAAGTATACATCTTTGAATTTTGTCAGATGCTTTTCCTGTATCTATTGAGATGATCATTCGTTTGTTTATTTTTTAATTTATAAATATGGTGAGTTACATTGATTGATTTTTGAATGTTATGCCAACTTTTTATTCCTGGGAAAAACCTGACATGGTCATGATACATTGGACGTTTATGTATGGCTAGATTCAATTTGCTAACATTTTGTTAAGAATTTTTGCATCTATGTCCATGAGGGATATTGGGCTATTGTTTTCTTGTAATTTTTTTCTAATTTTGGGATCAGAGTAATACTGGCCTCATAGAATGGGTTAGAAGTATTGCTTCCTCTTCAGTTTTCAGGAAGAGTATTATTTATTTCTAAATTCCTTTGTGAAACTCATCAGTGAAGCCATCTGGGCCTGAAGAGTTTCTGTGAGAAGGTTTTTAACTACAAATTCAATCAGTTTGTTAACAGATATAAGGATATTTAAGTTATCTAATTTTTTAAATGAGCTTTATAGTAGGTTGTGTCTTTTAAGAAATTTATTTCATCTAGGTAGTCATATTTATTGACATAAAGTTGATTATAATGTTCCCTTATTATTCTTTAATATCTATAAATGTTGAAGTTTTATCAGCACTCTCATTCCCGATATGGATCTTTTGTGTTGTCTTTCACTTTATTCTTGATAGATTTTCTAGATATTTATCAATTGTATTGATCTTCTCAAAGAGCTAGCAAATAGTATATAGTTTCATTGATTTTCTCCCTTGGCTTTGCTTTCTATTTTGTTGATGTCTCTTTCTTTTTCTTTCTTTCTTTCTTTCTTGCTTGCTTGCTTTCTTGCTTTTTTTCTTTCTGGCTTTTGTCATTTTTGTTTCCTTTCCTCTGTTTATTTTGGGTTTTATTTTGTCTTCTTTTTCAAATTTCTAAGGTGAGAACTTAGGTAATTGATTTAAGAAAACATTTCTTCTTTTCTAATATAAGTACTTACATCGATTATTTGTAAGTATTATATTTAAATTCTAAAAATATTGGTATTTTCCATATCTTTGTGTTGTAGCCTTTTAATTTAATTCCATAGTGCTCAGAACGCATTATTTATATTATTTAATCCATTTAAATTTAATGAGATATGTTTTATGGCCCAGAAGATGGTATACCTTGTTTTACATTTCATTTATACTTGAAAATAATGTGTAGTCCACTGTGTTGGATGGAGAGTTATATAAATGTCAGTTAGGTCAGCTTGGTTGATAGTGTTGGTCAATGCTCAAGTCTTCTGTATCCCTACTGGTTGTCTGTCTCCTGGTTCTACCAGTTCTTGAAAGAGGAGTTTTGAAATATCTGATTATAATTGTCAATTTATCTATTTTTTCTTTCATTCCTATCAGGTTTTGTTTCATGTATTTTTCAGATCTTTTATTGGACATATAAACATTTAGAATTATTATATCTTCTTGATCAGTGGACCCCTTTATTTATTATTAAATGTCCCTTTCTATCCTTGGTAATATTCTTTGCTCTGAAATCTACTTTGCCTGATATTAATATGGAGACTCCAGCTTTCTTATGACTAGTGGTTGAATGGTATATCTTTTTTTATACTTTCAACCTCAACTTAGTTTTGTGTTTATATTTAAACTTTTTTTTTAGACAGCATGTAGTTGGACCTTCCTTTTTTAAATGTCTACAATCTCTGCCTTTTAATTGAGGTGATCATACCATTTATATTTAATGTGATTATTGATATGGTTGGGTTTGACTCCACCATTTGCTGTTTGTTTTCTATTGTTACATCTGTTATTTTCCATACTCTTCACCTGGATTCCCCCCGCCCCTTGCATTACAGCATAAAACCTCGTAGACAGAAAGCTGGAGTAATCATAGGGCTCACCTCATTTGTTTCCCCTTGCTGAGGGATCAATGTCCTGGACTGCTTCATGCACAGTATTTAAAAACTGTTATACATTGACAAACATGGTATGAGTCTTTTTATATAAGCTCCTTAGAGCAGTCAAAATCATAGAGACAGCAGAATGGTGGTTGCCAGGGGTTGGAGGTGGAGGCAATGGGGAGTTGGTATTTAATGGGTATAAAATTTCAGTTTTACAAGATAAAAAAAGTTATGGAGATGGATGGTGGTGATTGTTGCATAATATTATGAAGGTATGCTACTGAACTGTACACTTAAAAATGATTAAGATACTAAATTTTATGTTACGTAAATTTTACAATAAAAATGAAAAGGAAGAAAAACTATTGCTCATGTATTTTGTATGGTTTTTTTAGTTATTTAAGTTAATGCATTTGTGTTATTTTATCATGCCCAGAAGCAAAACATCTTCAGGGTTTTTTTTTAACATTTATTTATTTTTGATAGAGAGACAGAGATAGAGACCGAGAATGAGCAGAGGAAGGGCAGAGAGAGACAGAGACAAGAATCCAAAGCAGGCTCCAGGCTCTGAGCTGTAAGCACAGAGCCCAATGCAGGGCTCAAACTCATGAGCCATGAGATCTGAGCTGAAGTTGCATGCTCAGTCAACTGAGCTACCCAGGCACCCCTTCAGTCAGTCATCTCTTTCTGTATCCACCAACTGCATCTGTGCATCTAATCTCATTTTTTTCATCCTTATAAAATATGCAACCAGGTTTTCAATACTATGTTTTGTCTTCTGAATATCATCAGAACCATGTCTCGTTGGCTAGGGAGATGAGAACTTCAAAATCAAAGATGTTTCATTGACTCAGAATCTCAAAGCTATCAGAGGCATTTGGGTTTCATATTCACCTAGATATGCAAACATAATAATAATGATGACAACAATAATAATACATAAAATTTGTTTAGCAATTGCAGTGTGCTAGACATTGTACTGAGTACTTTCATTAACTCCTAATAGCAACACTTCAGGACGAACTACTTTTATAGATGAGACACTGAGTCTTAGAAATGTTGAGCAGCTTTCCCAATGTAACTCCTCTGGGAAGTCTTAGAAGTGGGCTTAAAAGTCTGGGTATTTCAATCCTATGTTATGCTGTCTCCAAGATTCTAAAATAACTATGGCCCTTTACATGTATGACTTTAACTATGAAATACAGCTCAGCCATTATTGGGGGGAAATGTACCACAATTCCTTGCAGCTCACATCTCTAGCTTGATTTATTACAGGTTTATCAGGTCAACTATAAAGGCAAAGTGGATATATTTTCTGAAATTAAGATCTATGCTAATTTTAGTTCCGTTGATATGCACTGATGAATTTTTAAAAGGCTTTCATTTATTTTTTTGTTAAAGAATTTGATGACTAGTGTATAATTTTTTACATTGAAATTATTAATCCCTTAGTAAATTTCCTCTTGTTTTTTAGTTTTCAGAGAAATTTAAAGTTTTACTTCTTATTTGGCTAATATTAAGTAATGGTATCTATTAAGTAATGGGTCTATTCTTTTTTTTTTTATTGTTTTTTAACGTTTATTTATTTTTGAGAGAGAGAGACAGAGCAAGATCGGGGGAAAGGCAGAGAGAGAGGGAGACACAGAATCTGAAGCAGGTTCCAGGCTCTGAGCCGTCAGCACAGTGCCCGATGCAAGGCCCAACCCCACGAACCATGAGACCATGACCCCAACTGAAGTTGGATGCCTAACCCACTGAGCCACCCAGGCACCCCATAAATGGATCTATTCTAATTAATGTGCTACTAGTCCTTTGTATACTTACTATGCTCCCAAGCAGTCTTCAAGCCGGTAGTAATTTTGGTAATTTTTTTCCTCAAACTTTCCCTTAAAAAAAAAAAGAACAAATGAAATTCCAGAGCTGCCCCTCCGAAGATCATGCGTTACTGTCTCTATCCATTCTGCTGTCTGCGGAAGTTTCACATCTGAAGGGTGTGCAGCCCATCATGAAGGCGGGCACACACACCCGTTGTAGCACTTCTCCTGATGACGAGGGAGGGGGGAAGACGGCACAGCAGAGGCACTGCCAGCCGCATCCCAGGCAGGGTCCCATCCCACATCATCACCTCAGAGCCAGCCTTTTGCCACCACAAAGAAAGTGAAAGATTTGTCAAAAATGTGTAGCCTCTGTTTCTCACTTAGAAGAATGAGAGTGAAAAGAAATAATCTTTCTGAAGTGATACTGAATTCTGGAGACAGATTTGAACATTGCTATTGGGATGACGAACTCTTGGACTGTGGGTTGGTGTATTGTGCTTGGTGGGGGGTGGTACAGGAGAGAAGATGAACTAACATTTCCAGCCACCCACCATGTGCCAGACATACTTCCACGTGTCATCAACATTCTGTGAGGCAGCCGAGACAGCATTATCCCCATTATGTAGTTTCAAAATGCAACTCAGAGACAAAGTAAGTGATTCACGAGAAACACAATTTAAGTACCACAGCTGGTATTCAAATCCAGGTCTCCCTGGCTCCCATGGCCATAATTTTTCACTACTCCAGAGGGTTCTCACGGACTTGGATTGTGCATGCTTAAGTAGCACCTGCACCGTGCACTGATTTCTGAATGTTAGACTGAACATACCCATTGCTCTCAACCATTCGTGATTTTCTTATAACAACTTCATGACTTAATAATCTATATGATTTTTAAGGCCCCTTGTAAAGTTTACCTTTGTGTTCAAGAAAATCTCAGATGCCATTTAACACACACATATGCACACACCCACCCACCCACACACACACACACACACACACAAATTAAATTGTCCCTTCTGTCAGAATCACACCATATCCTGTAGCAATTAAAAGAAATCCAACACTCACCTGTACTTTTTCTAATCTCCAAGCTGGAGGGTTTTTTTCTGAATTTAAAATTTGTTACAAATGTTTATGCAATATTACTTTATCCCTTAATTTCTCATAAATACTTTACCAAGGATGAATATTGTGGGATCAACAATGTTTATTTTAATACTTAAGTAAATGGGGGAATTCTTCTAGCCATTAAGTGTATTAATTTTATCCATATTCCCATAGGTAATCTGCCACATTCTAAAACTAAAAATATAATAAACTATCAAATGAGGACCTCAGAAAAAACAATCAACTTGACAAAGGTAAGAAAATGCATTTTGCATGACAGTGAGTCTAAGAATATAACCTTTACAATGGCAATGTTTGTGTGCTCCTAAAAGTAAGCATCATTTTCCTTAGTTTTTCCTTTTTGACCTTTCTTTTCTGCTTAAGCAGTTATGTTATGTTCATATTACTGCTAGCCGCTAAAATAATCATGCATTTATGATATATTCCTAACTCTTCTTTTATAGCTCATTTTAATATTATGCTAGGAGCAACTCAAAGTATATTAGTGAAGGTCCGAGATAGTCACATTCTGTATAAGACCAATTAAAATTCCAATGCAGCTGATGAAACAATTACCCTACAGTAAAAATATTAACATTTTGTTATTTTATGTATTTGAATGCATAGCCTGTGATAACCCAAAGGAAATTCCACGTGCTCCCTGTGGATCATAAAGTACAATAGATAACGAAGCGTCACTGTCTTTCTCGGTCTCTGTAGGGTGAAACTGGAGAAGCCACACGTCACGCCATAGAGACAACCAACATGAAAACACAAACAGTTGCATCATATTTTAGAGTAAGATATTAAATTATGCTGTGTTGTGCTTAAGAATGTCATTTGTTTCAAATGAGACTTACAGATCAAAAACTAGTAACAAATATCAGAGTGCTATTCACAAAATAAAATTCTCATTACATTCCATTTACTATTTGTTAGATACAGAATATAGTAGAGAATACTGTCAAAAAGCTATGGATTGGTTTGCTTTGATATTTTACCTATGAAATGATTGCATACTAAGTCCACCGTAATGGAGGTTTGTATACCTTGGTTAAAATTTGTCCAAAGAACCAAATGCATTTCTACTAGAATAAAACCTGACAGCATTTTTAATTCAATGCTATGATAGCTACCAATTCTCCTTCCCACTCCTAGATGATTTTAGGGTGGACAGATGGGGCAAGCCTGAGCATCCAGGTCCATTCCATGTCTCCCTGCACATAGACGAGATGAAAACCTCAAAAGAAAAATAGAACTGGTATAATCATGGGGCAAGGAGTAGGGGCACCAGGGAAACACAGTAACATGCCAAGAAAGTCAGTCACTGTGTCCTTAGCATTGGATCAAGGTGGCCTTTCTTCCTTAGACAATATGGGAGAAGAGAAGGACAGGGAGTCCTTTTCTTCCTCTGTGTTCTGAACAATTCTAGATAATTCTGCCCTCATTATTGGTTTCAGTTCTTATTTATCTCTTTTGATAAAATCATATGAATCAGCCAAAGAAAAGGAAGAAAATGCCAACTGAAAATTGGAAATTATTAATAGTATAATTTAAGACAGGAGGGGAAGGGGAGGAAATTGGGTTAAATTTACTGTAAGTGTTTGGTGAATGCATCCAGTTTTCTAACAGAATCATGAAGTATTTTTTAAAATAACTGGGTAGTTTTATTAGATATTTTCAAGTCCTAAACTCCTCACAGACAGTGTGTGCTTAATCATCTTTGAGTAGCATCTGCTCACACACACACATTTATGTGTACATATATGCTCAATATCTCACATTTGCAGCTGGTCCATTCACCTTACATGAGAACTACAGCACAGCTGAATTACCAAGCATATGTACACACAGATTATTTTCTTTTTTTAAGTGAGTTATCCAAGACCATTCTCATTCCACTGTTGTTGACATCAAACACCGTGTGTCTGCTTAAGCCATTCGTTCATAAAATCGTTTAATCCTCAGGCTGAAGTGAAAAGTGATAGAAGATAATTCCGTATAGTATATAACATATTTTTAAAGTAATTTTTCATTCTGTGGAGAAGGAGTATAGTATAATACCATGCCTTGGTCCCTAAGAAAAACCAATATTTAAATTGTAGCAAGCTCTTGCTCAGAATGCCAGTGACATATATATCACCTTTGTATCCCCAGTGCCTGGCAGATGTTTACGTGATGGCTCACATATAAATGTAATGGAAAAGGGCTCCAAAGTGGTAACCTCAGTTGTTTGAGGATCACACAGGAGTTTCAGTGCCCAAGAAGAAGCCATGCCAAGCCAAGGCTTTGTCAGTTGTGCAATTCCGGTATTTGGTTTGCACCAGGGTATTTTATAACCCTAGGCTTGTATATTTCCAACACTAAAAGAAATCCAACTGACAACAGCTGCCTGTGTTCATACATTCATTACCTTGCCAATAAATTGCAATGCTGGCTTTAACATACTCACTGTCTGAGATTCCACTTTTAATTGAACTATGATTATCCTGATATGTTATGCTCAGTTGTCCAGTAATTGGCTACCATTGTAACAAGGTATTGCTGAAAACACAATTTTCAGGGGCGCCTGGGTGGCTCAGTCGGTTAAGCTCAGGTCATGATCTCACGGTCCATGAGTTCGAGCCCCGCGTCGGGCTCTGTGCTGACGGCTCAGAGCCTGGAGCCTGTTTCAGATTCTGTGTCTCCCTCTCTCTCTGACCCTCCCCCGTTCATGCTCTGTCTCTCTCTGTCTCAAAAATAAATAAACATTAAAAAAAAAAACCACAATTTTCATATCTATGTGACTTTGAAAATTCTAAAATAAATAAGAAAATTATCGAACTTGAGCAGATTAGAGTACTTAAATGAATTTGCTTATTTTTGTAACTCCTATGTCCTATATATTAAACTGCTTTAACTTCTCATTCCTTATTTAAAAATTTTTTTAATGTTTATTTGTTTTTGAGAGAGAGAGACAGAGTGTGAACAGGGGAGGGGCAGAGAGAGAGGGAGACATAGAATCCGAAGCAGGCTCCAGGCTCTGAGCTGTCAGCACAGAGCCCAGTGTGGGGCTCAAACCCACAAACCGTGAGATTATAACCCAAACCAAAGTTGGACGCTCAACCGACTCAGCCACCCAGGTTCCCCTCTCATTCTTTATTTTAAACTAGGAGATGATTCTGATAGGCATTGATGGGTTTACTTTCATACTTTCTATAAAGAAAGAGTTGAATAAGGAAATTAATGGTATAAGGAGGAAATTAAGTTGTATGCCTAAATACTGTATGTCAGCAAGCTTCCCTAAGAGGATATAATTACTAACAAACCATACCAAAAGGAATTTTATCTATTCATTAAAGTTGCTTTAAGAATGTACATGAAACCTTTTAATGGCTAAGTTCCAAGTTATTGCCTCTACATTTTTGAGTAAATACAGATTTTTAAAAATATGCTATAAATAAAATTTTCATTAATATGCATATTCCTCCATTGACTGTGAATTCATGTGAACATGTATAACATCCAGGTTTCAGCGTTTTTTCTTATAGTAAAAAGAAATACCTGCAACCTTCTAAATTTTTATATGCTACACTGGGAAATTTATTTTTGTTCCATATTATAGTATTCTCTGATGGATTTGTTATCTAAAATGATGGTGGGCCAACCTCATTTTGTCCGGTGCATCAAACCAAATAATGACCGTCAGGCAAGAAAATACGACAGAGAGAAAGTTCTCCTACAGCTTCGCTACACAGGAATTCTGGAAACAGCAAGAATTCGAAGGCTGGGGTACTCACATCGGATACTTTTTGCTAACTTTATAAAGCGGTATGTGGAACTCTTTTCAAGTTTCCATGTACAGTTTATAGAGAAATTCATCAGAAGAATTATAGGAAGCAAAATAGGGAAGAGAATGACTTAGGTGTTCTAGGAGGGAGGCATTTTGTTTTTGCAAAAGATGTACTGAAAGAAAAGGTAACTGGGGCTAGGAGTTTTCTGTTGTCACCTGGGAGATCCTGTGTGGTCACATGGGATAAATGTCATGGGCAGTATGATTGAAAGGCCTAAGCTTCTGTACTGAGCAGTTAGAGGTTCTGGGTTGGGTGACCATTGGGCTGTACCAGTGATTCTCAACAGGGAGAAATTTTGCTCTTCAAAGAACATTTGTCAATGTCTGGAGACATTTTGTTTGTCACAACTGGTGGGATTGAGGGTTGTTGTTGGCATCTAGTGCATAAAATCCAAAGATGCTGTTAAGCATCCTACCATCCACAGGAGATCCCCCCACAGCAAATAATTATCCATCCTAAAATGTTAACAGTGCCGAGATCGAGAAAACCTGGCCTATTCAGAACGATTTTCCTCATTTAATAAATCTGCCATGACTGCCTAGTGGAATTGTTATAAGGATCAAATGAGACATTATGTCTAACAGTGATTTAGAAGACATAAAGACTCAAGTATGAGGTCCTTTTTAATATTTGAGATTAATGTAAAATGAATTAAGCTATACATTAAATATATTTTATTAAGTAATATATTTATAGTGATATAGAGGTTCAATATATTCCTTATATATTTAATATTTTAAATGCTCATGTTTCTGATATTTATCAATTCTGTGATTACTATTACCTATTAAATTTGAAGCTTCAATTTTCAATAGTAATACCATTTTCAGGTAAAACCTAGCATTTGAGGTAAAACCTAGCAATTTTCAGGTAAAACCTAACATTCTCTGGCCTTTTTCAGAGTGTATAAATTAGGATTAAGAACAAAACAAAATTTCTAACTCCCTCCTCCCAAAACAAAACAAAACAAAACAAAACATCTTACCTTGTGTCAAGCATTCTTTCACTTGGGGTAACCAAAAGACCCTTACTAAATAAAATGAGAATCCTAATTATTTTTGGAAATTTTCATTTTTTCAGCAATCTGTAGTAGTTTTTGCCTCCCCTCACCCTTTTGACCCACTGGCAAAGAAACAAAAGGTATTTTTTAAAAAATGTTTAAAAGAATTCAGGTATTATTTCTCAGTCTTTTGGCTAAGATCAAGTGAAAGAATTCAGGAATTCAGTAAGTAATTACTGCCTAGCTTGTTTTTTAAGAAATAAATTTTGGGGCACCTGAGTGGCTCAGTCAGTTAAACATCTGACCTCAGCTCAGGTCATAATTTCAGGGTTCGAGCCCTGTGTCAGGCTCTGTGCTGATAGCTCAGAGCCTGGAGCCTGCTTCGGATTCTGTTTCTCCCTCTCTCTCTCTCTCTGCCCCTCCCCTGTTCATGCTCTGTCTCTCTGTCTCTCAAAAATAATAAATAAACATTAAAATTTTTTTTAATTAAATAAACAATATTAATATAATATTACTATAACTACCATGGAATTTCAGTGACCTTTTCTTTATGTGCAAAGTACTGTGCTAAGCATTGCAGAGGACACCACATTTTAAAACTGTCTTAAACCTCGAGAATTGACGCTCCCAGTTAAAATTTTCAAAGTCACAGGCATGGAAAGTTAATAAGCAATGCAGGGTAATAAGTACCAAGATCCAAGTGAATGGTATACACAGTGCAAGAGGTCAGAAGAGATAAATTTATGTCCAGGAGGGCTGATAAGAGAGAATATTAGGAAAGAAGGTTCAAACTGGAATCTGATGGTAGGTACAGTTTGTGGAAAAGACAGGAAAGGTCTTTCTCACTGTACCGTTTGGCATGTCAAAAGCTAGAGGGACTTGGTTGGATTTGCTGGGATTAGCACAGTAGGTATTAGTGAAGTGACAGAAATTGACAGAAGATAAAATAGGAAAACTGATCAGGTTAAAAATTATGTACAGAGAGCCTTGAATGACATAGTGAACTTACCGTTTCAGTTCTCCTTGGTTTTACAATATGGACAGTAAAGAGGACTAAACCTACTTTTTGACAATATTACAGTTGAAAATCGCTTATTTGGCAGGTCAGAAGTGAGATTAAATTTATAAATGTATTTCAAAGTCCCATGCTATATAAAATAGCAAATTACTGCATGATAAATGAGGAAGGAAAAAAAACTCAGTATACAGAGAATATGTGCAGCTGTTCTAAATACAGGAAGTCCCAGAAATAAAAGACTAAACCTTTTCTCTGTCACTAATTTGAAAGCTTTCATCTAAACTGGCATAGATTCTTAGGAGGCAGAACAATTTGCAAAGGCCCTGTGGAGGTGTAAATAGGACTACATAATTCTCCTCTGTCCTGTCTTAGCCTTTGACCAACCCTTCTTGTATGATGCAAAATTCATCAGATTCTTTGTTCTGTTGTAGATAAACTCTTCTGTTTTGTGACAAAGAAATAATCTTACAAGAAGAGACACAATATGGAATTACTTTGCACAGGGTTTTTGCTGTAGCTATTTCAAATGAACTCTTATACTAAGAAGCTACCATAGTGAGCTCCATTTTTCCACTAGACACCTATACACAATGGTTTGGCTACCAGAACTCCAAGTCAACCAGAACGTATTGAAGACAGTAGTATAGTGAAGTAGGTAAGTACACACACTTTGAAATCAGAAAGCCCAAGTTCAAACCCCAATTCTGTCACATCTAAATGTGTGACTTTGTTCAAAGTTACTTCGAGTAACTTCTATAAGCTTTAAGCCTCAGTCTTTCTTATCTGCAAGTAGGGATGATAACTGTATCTACTCTGTATATGGTTATGAGCATTAAATTAAATAATATATATGAAGTTTATTGATAGACCCAAATGTCATCAATACGTATTAGCTATATTATTTTCATTATTCTTTCCTCAGCCCCAAGCTCCCCAAATTGCTTATTACCTACAGTGCCGTGGTCTTGAATCCCACAGCATAAGTCATGAAGCTAGTCCATAAAAAACAAAGCAGCAGCCAGTATGTTGCCTTTAAAGCAAGTCTTTAAAACAAGGGATGCAGCAAAGCAAGAGTCTGGGGGCTTTCCCAGTGCAACTGGTCTACCTACATGTTTATTTCCACAGCAAGTCCCAGAGGCAGGTCATTAGACCTTCAGCAGACATTTAATTAAGCACCCACTACGTTCTAGTCCTTGAAAAAAAGATTAACCCAAATCTTATCCCAAAGATTAAAGATCCAAAGAACAATGAAAGAGCTTCTGATGTTAACAAACTCACAGACTAGCTGTGGAAACAAGGACCTAATTACATTATCATACGACGTAATGTAAACTCCAGGGACAAGGGTACTGTGTTCACAGCTCCATCCCCAGCACTTACAAAGGTGCCTGGCACATAGTAGGCACTCCATAAATATTTATGAAGTGAATGAGAGAGTAGTGGATATTTTTAATAAAAGTATACACAGGGCACTCTGAAAGCATGACATAGAGAAGGTAGAAGTGAGGAGGAAAGGGGAAGACTTCTTAGATTATAGTAGAAATTCAGATAAAGCAGAGAATCATAAAAGTCATATATAAATATATACTATAAATATCACATTTTAACTTGGAACATGAACATCTATTCGTTTTTCAGCCTTTTGATACAGGCTCAGTTTTTTTCTTTGAATAAAAGTTCCATGAATTGGAGTTTATTGACTCTTTTTTTTTTAAGTGTATTTATTTATTTTGAGAGAGAGAGAACACAAGCAGAGGAGGGGCAGAGAAAGAGAGAATCCCAAGCAGGCTCCGTGCTGTCAGCACCGAGCCCCATGTGGAGCTCCATCTCCTAACCCTGCGATCACGATCAGAGCCAAAACCGAGAGCCAGACACTTAACCGACCGAGCTACCCAAGTACCCCGTAGTGACTCTTCCTTACATGAGTTACCAATAATCCCTGACTTGCAATTTCTAGTTAATGTTTCTTGAGGTGAAGCAGGAAGTTGAAGATAACTTGTGAAACAATCACAGGGCTGACTATTTCTTGATTCTTAAGATTCTCCTCAACCCTTTGTAATAGCTTTAGACCACTTCTTTCTGAAGTCTTACCAAAGCATTTGATGCAGTTGTGTAGAAACAACTCTCTGGCTTTCCTCACTCATATTTCATCCGTTTGCGCCATACGGTTTTGAATCCTGTCACCTCCAAGCGCAGCTGGCAGACACGGGTCTGGCAGCAGACACAACTCTCCCGGCAGGAGCAGGAGCCCATGGGGACACCCCTGAGAACTAGTATCCACAAGCTCCAGGTGTGTGTGGACAGCAGTCAGTGCGTCTAACACAGGGGAGGAGACTGTCAGTTAGCCCAGTTAGTCTCTTCATTGAAGATGCATGAGAAAGAGTGTCTAGAATATCGGAAGAGTCGATCTTCCTTAAAGGAACGAGCAGGGAGGATCAAGGACATACAGACAGAGAGAATAACACATACAAATAACACAACACTTAATAAGATGAAAATCGGATCATGTCCTTTCCCGACTTGGAAGTCTCATACAAAGGCATAGAGGCATGAGCAAACATGGCCTTCTGGCATAATTTTAAATAATTTTTTATTACCAGAGCTCAGGCTGCCCACGGAAAAGAGCAGAAGGTAAGACTGGGAAGGCAGGCAGGGATACAGAGGAGGGAGGGAGTTCTCATGCTGGTCTTCATACATGTCACCTAATTTTAAATGACTGCTTTTTGGCAGGTATAACCTTTGCATTTCCTACATTTCCACTGCTCTCCAACTTACCTATGTTATGTGCCTAGCCTTTGAAAGCACCTGTTTTTGCCATCACGGCTTAGAGCTTGGGTTTTCTCAGAGCCTTCCAAGTCGGGAAAGGGCCTGATCAGATTTTCATCTTATTAAGACAATTCAGACAGACCTGGGGGAGGGGGAGTGAGAACAGACATAACCAGTTGGAAGGCAATTATGGAAGTCAAGTTGAGAAGTGATGATAAGTAAGTTCAAGGCAATGCCTGTAGGAATAGAGAGAAAGAAATGGATTTCAGAGAGATTCTTAAGCTTGATGGATACACTGAGTGGAGAATAGGGAAGAATCTAGGATGACACACAGATTTTTATCACCTTTGAAAAAAATAGTGACATCATTCTCAGAGGTAGGAACTAGCAGAGGAAAGGCAAGGTGATGAATTGGAGTGTCTGTGAGATAACCAGGTGGGGGAGCAAAGCAGGCAGTCAGAAGTGATGTGTTCAGAGTTTGTGTAAAGAGGGCCACAGATGAAGATTTAGGAATCATCCAGTCCGCATGTAGATGAGACCCCTGTGGAGAGAGCTCAGAAAGAAATGGGACATTGGAGAACACTTGCATTTGAGCAGAACGTCTAAATATGAGGCATGTCAGGGAGACTGATGGGGGGAGGGGGATAAGCAGGGAGGCAAGGTGGGATGCAAACGTGGGGATACTCAAGACAGAGAAAAGGGTCAACAATAGCAAATGCAGAAAACAACACTTAGGATTATGATGGAAGACATCCCTTTAGAGTTCATCACTAAAAGATCTTTATGTGATTAAATAAGAGTCCTTATTACTATGTGATTAAATCAGATTCCAGGAGCTGCTGATTAATGGGAAGTAGAGAAATGGAGACAATTATTTTAAGCAATCTTTCAACTTCTCTGTGAAGTGGGTGGGCTACAGAGAATCGTTTCAGGTGAGACATACTTAGAGGGTTTGTCTTGAACTAAATGGAAGGCACCAGAAGAGAGAAAAGGGCTTGAAAAAGGAGAGGAGGAAGAGATGACCTCTAGAACACAGGCAGATGGAGAGTGGATATCTCCTCTGAAGGAGAAGGGAAGAATCGATAATGGACAAACAGATCTGTAGCTGGGGAGGAAGCCAGTAGAGCTTGATCTGGTGGCCTCTGGTAAAATAGAAGACACATTTATCTGCTGAGAGCAGCGCGGAGGGCAGGGGCAGGTGGGAGATTTGAACAGGACAGGAGAGATGAAACAGTTGTGAGGATTGAGTGAGGAAAGTAGTTGTGGACACCAATCAGGATTCTTGGTGTCCTTGTGGACTCGGCTGACTCAGGAAGCCACAAGGTCATAGGGGAGCATGCTGTGAATGATTTTTCTCTGGCAGATCTCCAAGGCCTGACAGGAGGGCAGAGAACAATGATTGGCTGGTCCAGGTTTGTGTGTTTGCAGAGCATGTGCGACAAAAGACCAAGAGAGGGAGCATGAGAAGAAGGGTTGCTCATATGATGAGCCACGAGATCCTGGCTGGATCTGCAAAGAAGTAAAACCAGGAGATAGTTGGGAGGCTGGAAGGGTAGAGTAGCTCCTCAGTCACAACGTGTCCACAAGCAAGTTTAGTCCTCAAGTTGGCAGGCCTAAAGGATGAGGGGACGTCAAGGGCACTCCCTGAGGTTATTTGCACAGATGACAAAAGCTATGACCATCACTTCTTTCTAGACCATTCTAGGCCAGGATTCTCCAAAGAGCCTAACAGAAAAGAGTTCATCTGCACGTTTATCAAGGATGAAACTTGGTGGAGCTGGAGTGTGTTCTTTTTAGAGGTTTTATCTACAGGCTCATTTTTAGATGAAGAAATTGACATTTACAGAGGTTCTGTGATGTGTCCATGTTTACACGGGTAATTAGTCTCTAGGATCAGAACTCAGCTCTCCTGACCATGCCACCTCACTCTTCCACACACATGGCCTCTGTTTTGAAATTCAGAACCTACCAAAACTTGATGCTTTGTTTCCTCTGGATCAGCAGGTTAATCCTGCACCAAGAAATTAAATAAGGGCATGTTGGAAACCCTAGAAAACTGCACAAGATTATTGACCATGGTCAACTGGTTTTTCTTTCTGTAATTCACCTGGTGGCCTGTTTCAGTTTTCTCCTGCATTAACCCCTTAACTCACTTCTTCCCCTCAATTACTGATGTATTAAACCAATAGAGAAAACCTCCAGTGAGACACAAAGTGTACCTCAAAGGACAGTGCTCGATGGTGTGTATACAGTAGTAGGAGGTTTGCAGAGAATTAAACTCCTTCATCCAATTTTAAGATCAGCTTCCAATGTTTTTGTGAAGGTGAAAAAATGAAATATTTCCCTTTGCTTCTTGCCACTGCAATCCTTCTGCTTTTAGTACCCAGAAAAATGCTGTTCCTCTTAAAATACCCCACTAACTTTTTTTTTCTTTTTTAGTGATGGAGTTTTTGTGGGAGATTTCAGTGATCAGTGTTGAAAAGTAATCACTAAACTGAGAAAACAATGCTCAAATCTATACAAACGAATTGGTCTGGATTTGTGTCAGTCTACTTTAGGATTCTGAGAAGGGTCCTGTGCATTGAGTCTGGGAATCTCTTTCTTCCCTGCACAGAACTGTCAAGTATCCACCAGGCTACTGAGGCATGGAAACTTTATGAAATACTAACCAGCACTTTCTCCCACTCGAAGGTACCATGTTCTCTGCTACAAGTGGAATGAAGAACCCCCAGTGAGCCCTGACACCTGTGCCACCATTTTGGAAAAAGCTGGTCTGGATAACTGGGCTCTTGGAAAAACGAAAGTAATGTTTGCATGTAATTTTCAAGGACAAATAATAATTGTAAATGTGTTGGATTTACTGAGAATTATAACATTTTCCAGTGCTTGAAAATATTGTGGCTTTTTTATGTTACAGAAGCTCTAGCTTAAACTAGGGAATTAAGTTGACACATTCATAAAGATTTTCTTCTTCAGCAGAATTAAACACTTTGTTGTCATAAAGGTTTCTTTTAAGAAATTCGAGAAAAGTTTCTCTTGAAGATTTATCCAAAAATAAAAAGATGAAATTTAGAGTGAGTGCATTTCATTTCAAGTAGTATTAAAAACATACTGAGATATATTCTCTTTTTTATCACCACAAATATAGTCTATAAATATTCAGAATGTGTTAATATATATTAATATCATATAATATATACAGAATATATTCTGTAGAAAATCATAATGATCTGAACAGGATCCTAATATTTTTTTTTCCTAATTCTCAAATCTGCTTCTGTTGTAAACTTCAAATTTATCTGGAGCAAAATATTCACCATTGTTAGTAGACTTGCTATAAGGGTTTGGCTATCACTGTGTTTATGTTTATGTTGAGACCGGAGAGATTTTAGCTTATTTAATCACTTAGAGAATGAAGAAAAAAAATCGTAACAGATTTTGCGTATGGAAGTAAGATAGGTGGCTGCTTGGAGAAAGGATGCATTAGGCTCCTCAGATAGCCTCAAAGCATTACAAAATGGGGATAAGGAAATAAAGAGGGTACCAGGCCTTAGGGCTACACTGAATATATCATTGGGGGGAGGATTGAGAAAAGAGTCAATCTAAAGAAAAGTCCTCAGAGACTGACCTTCAAGAATAACCACTGTCAGCCATATTGACTGAAACAAACGTCCACATTAGTCGTGTCTAGGGGTGGAAGATACGGGAGAGAATTTTCATGTTTACAAAAGAAGCTACTCCTTAACAATTTAAGGGATTTTAAAAAATATTTATCTTAGACCAAGTGTCTTACATATTCAGTAATCCATATTTACTTCAGTAGTTAGCAAGGCGAAATTCTGAGCACTAAAAAAGATGTGTATCTTACTTATACCATTTTCTTTTAGATGATCACAAAGATGAATTTTGTCAGGCTGAAATCTCACAATTTATGGCCTGAAACACATGCCTAACTTCAAATGGAGTTTTAACTCGTAAAAAGGGCCTTTTGCAGTTCCAGTCCTACATGGTATTTAAGTAGCATTTTAAAGCTGTTTGTATTTTTCCACTTCACCTTTTCCAACTCATTAAGATGAATAAAAGTATTCAATACAGAAACATTTCTAATGCTGCACAAAAAAAATAATAAAAAAAGATGACCTTTTTGAACAGACTGAATTTTAAATGAATTGTCAACAGTAGAATGGACTAAATAAATTAGCGTCCAGAGTCCCATAGAAATTAAAACTAAATTCCGTCAAACCCTGTAATGCTAACCTGCCTGTGGTACCAAGCTTTCAAGTCATGGAGCTGCAAAGAGGGTTCTGCTTTCAGTGTTACCAGTTCTTATGACTCAGCTGTTAAATTTGAATTTAAGTGACTTTCTTAGTGGATTCAATAAACTTTCTTTTAGGTGACTTTTATTAGTAAATGTATCCATTAAAAGAAAAAAAAAATCTTCCTATTTCCTGGGGGAGTTTGAAAACTCTTAAATGAGAATAACTCCAGGCCTGCAGGCCCCTCCGTTTCTTCAATTCATTTCGATTTTAGAATGATTGAAAGTCAGTCCTCCTTTCTCCGTGGGGGCCACTGAGTCTAGCAGGAATGTTGTTCTGTCTGGGGCCATCTCTCTGCCTTAGTCCCTCCACTGACAACATGAGAGGCCCTGAAGGACGGTGCCCTGCCTTATTCACCTTTGTATCCTCAGCAGATGAGTACATACAGCAGGTGTCAATAAACATTTGATGAGTGAATTTCTATAGCTGTAAGTGTCCTCTGTCTTACAGCTAGATTTGTAAGACTTTTTAATTTGAAAAATACAGTTGTCTTTTTGAAAACATAAAAATCTAGTTTTGTTCACAGTATATGATGCTAAAACTCTGATACAAGAGCTGACCATCCTCCATTCTTATTGACCCAGTCAACACAAAACCTAGTTAACTGGCTGCAAAGAACAGTATGATTGCTAAACAATATTTGTTCTCAAAGAGAGGTTTTCTTCAAGAATAAAAATGTAAAATGTAGCAAAATCCAGGCCAAACAAGCAGAAGATAGTGATTTCCAAAATCTGAAAAAGATTTAGAATGTAATCTGTTCTTCATAGCGTATGACTATTTCACATTGGCGTGCCCTGGTTTTATCTGTATTTTATTTTCACTCTTTTAAGGTGTTCCTTAAATATTATCATGTGGAACAGTTAAATTTAATGCGAAAGGAAGCCATTGACAAGCTTATTTTGATTCAAGCCTGTGTCAGAGGATTCTTGGATTCAAGGAGGTACCAAAAAATACAGGAGAAAAGAAAAGAGAGTGCTATAATAATACAGTCAGGTAATCACTCAGATGGTCTCACCGTGTAACAAAACTTAATGTTATGTTCAGATATGGACATCTAATCTTGTATTCAAACCCCCATTCTTATGTAGCTTTTGTATTTAATTCCAGACTCGGTTACGTTGATGCTTTCTCTATACTAAATCTAAATCTGATTGCTTCAGTGATTGACACTTTTAATATTTGAATGTTTTGTTTTAAATAAAATAATTTAATTTTTAGATTTTCTGTCAAGCATCAATGAAATACAATTGACCTCTTGTGCAAGATACAAGTGATTAAATTAGTTACAGATCTCAGGAATCATATTATTATAATCCATTGGACAATAACACTTTTCCTACTTTATTCCAAAGGTTACACTTGCCACAATGTTTGACCACTTGATTAAATCTCATTATGTTAAAGGGCATCCGTTTCTTTCTATTAACTGTAGGTAAATATTTATAATAATACTTTACACATTTTTATTAAAATGTATCAATAGACTTTAGATTTCACTTTCCATTTTTCAATAAGAAACTAAATTTAGAACCTGGTATGGTTCAGTGAAGCATCTTCCACCACGTGTTGAGTGGACTTCCATAGTAAAAACTATATTCTCCCGTGTAACCTGATATGCACACATACTACATGCAATGCACTCTGATATTTTCTGTTCTGGCTTATCCCACTTCATTTTTAGATGCTAGATTTGGCCCACTAATCCATTTTATGATCCACTAGGATCTGCAGCCTGCCTTCTGAGGAGCACTGACATGGGGGACAGAATAGCTGACTAACATTTGAGAGATTCCTGTTCCAGTCTCGGGTCTGTCAAATCGTAAGGGCTCATCTCTTCGGGGATTTTAAAGCCCTTAACTTCTCCCTGCGGCATCAAAATGCAAATCCCTAAAATTTGGAATCAGATTCTTTATCCACAGTTTCACAATTTATAAAACACTGAAGAAACGGTTTTTCACAACTCATCTGGCAGTGAAACATGACCTAATATTTATAGTCCTTCATCACTCCTAGTAAAAATATTGGTTTTCTGGAGAAATATTTGTATTTTTGATTATGGAATGCTGCCCTGACATGGAGAATGTTATAAGATACGTGTTTTTTGCTCTGGATTACCTTTATAAAATAAAAAAGTTTAAAGCTGAATTCTGAAATCTATCTGGTTCCAAGGATAATTGGCCAAAAAGTCCAAAACATATTCTTAAATAATAGGGGCTTTCTCCTGTAAATAGCTGACGTAATTATTAGCAGATTTAAGCAAATGAATACAGTTTGTCTTTTTCAACAACTTAGCTAATCTCTTTCATTTTAGTTTCATCCCAGTACTGTCCTTAATGCAAAAGGCACTTTAATTATTTTCTTGCTATAGAAGAATCTTGTTAATGAACAATATTTTTTATGAACCTGTCCTATTTGGGCTCTTTAATTTCATTTTCCTGACATTGATTGTCAAAAAAAATTTGTTTCTATTCACTTAAGTAATGGCTTTTTCTTTATTCTGATTAATGCTACTCTGGACCTTGTATGTTTCAGCTGCAAGAGGACATCTAGTAAGGAAACAAAGAACAGAAATTGTTAACACAAAAAACACAGCAGTAACAACTCTTCAGACTCATGATCAGCAATTTGACTACAAGAAAAACTTTGAAAATAAAAGGTATATTGATGTTCATTTTTATACCATTTTGACATTATACATTTTTCAAATCTGTAAAGTCAAAATAAAGTTCACAGTCTTTCTTGTACCTAATCAGGCTCCTAATACGAGTGCATTAAATGTCAGTGAACACCCAGTGGCCACTCTTGTGTTCTTTATCCTATTTGGGAGTTCACTGGCATTTCACACTGATGACCACACTTTCCTTCCATAGTTTTTTTTCTTCCTAGGCTTCTGCTGGATTGCACTCTGCATTTCTGCTCCTAATTCTGAGTATCCTTTGCTAACTCCTCCTCCCGTCCCCATATTTAAATCCTCCTCCACATCTGAATATCATCTCTGGGCTTTCTCATTCATTCCCATGGTGTTAATAATCAGTATACCGTAACTCCTAAGCCAGAATCCAACCTTCAAAGCATGACACTTTGCCCTTTCTTCTCTTGAGCCTCCATATCTATATTTCTGAGTGCTTATTAGCAGATCCACCTGAATGCATTTATACATAAAGCTGTATGGTAAGCTGTGAAGACATGTAGATAGATGAGACAAAATCCTGATCCTCAAATTGCCCATAGAAACATGGGAAGGAAATATAACCAATAAATATGTGATTCTAATAACACAAGTTAACTCTGCCATAAAAATATGCAAATTGTGCAGTAGGGCATGGAAGATCTTGGTAGGGATTAGGGGAAGAGAAAGTATATAGATTTTGCCTCAGTGGTAAAGCTTGAATTGATCGAAAGAAGAAAGAGTGGTCTCCAGGGAAATGAAGATCATTCCAGCCCCAATCCCAGGACCCTTGTCTTTTTTTTTTAATCTATTGGGATTCAGTTGACCTATAACACTTTGTCACTTTCAGGTGTACAACATGAGGATTTGGTGCACATATATATTGTGAAATAATTACCACAGTGAAGTTCGTTAACACATTTATCACCTCAATAATTACAACTCTGTGTGTGTATGTGTGTGGTGACAACATTTAAGAACACCTGTCTTAGCAACTCTTGAGTCTATAATACAGTACTGTTAACAATCACCATGCTGTATATTAGATCCCAAGAACTTATTCATCTTTTTAAAATTTTAAGTTTTATTGATGTGTAATTAACATACAAAATTAGAAGATATTTGAAGTATGCATCATGATGATCTGATATGCATCTGCATTGTGGAAAGATTCCCCCATCTAATTCATTACCACGTCCATCACCTTACATGGTTCCTTTTTGTGCTTTTTTGGTGAGAACATTGAAATTCTGCTCCTTTAGCAAAATTCAGTTATACAAAACCACCTGTAGTCCCATGTTTTATATGAGATCCTCAGACCTACCTATTCCTCTAATGGCTGGAAGGCTGTATCCTTTTTCCAGCCTCTCCCTCCTATTTCTTCTACCTCCCCCTCAAAACCACAACTGTCCATTTGTGTGGGTTTGACTTTTTGTCTTCTGTTTCAGATTCCACACATAAGTGATACTATGCAGTATTTGTCTTCCTCGGTCTGATTTATTGCGTCCATGTTGTCACAAATGGCAGGATTTCTTCTCTCTTGTGGCTGAATGATACTCCATTGAATATGTATACCATATCTTCTTTATCCATTCATCCTTTAATGGTCACTTAGGTTATTTCTGTGTCTTGACTGTTGTGAATGATACTGTAATGAACATTGAAGTGCAGATAGCTCTTTGAGATCATTGCTTTGTTTTTTGATTTGGGGGGGGGATGTACAACCAGAAGTAGGATTGCTGGATCATATGGTAGTGCTATTTTTAGTTTTTTGAGGAACCTCCATATCATTTTCCAAACTGGCAGCAATTTACATTCCCACCAGCACAGCATTCTCAGTACATAAGGATTCTCTTTTCTTCACATCTTCACCAATGCTTGTTTTCTCTTGTCTTTTGTGATGATAGCCATTCTAACAGGTGTGAAGTGATACCTCATCGTGGTTTGGATTTGCATTTCCAAATGTTGAGGCCCTTTTCATGTACCTGTTAGTCATTTTTTCATCTCCTTTAAAAATGCTTGTTCACATCCTCTGCCCATTTTTAAGTCAGGTTGTTCATTGTTTTGCTATTAAGTAGTACGAGTTCTTCATATATTTTTGGATATTAACCCTTTGTCACGTCTGTGAGTTGCAAATATTTTCTCCCATTGCGTAGGTTGCCTTTTCATTTTATTGATGGTTTCCTTTGCTGTACAGAAGCTTTTTCATTTTATGTAGTCGCACTAGTTTATTTTTGCTTTTGTTGCTTTTGCTTTCAGTATCAAATCCAAAAAAATATATATATATTGCCAAACCAAAGTCAAGGAGCTTACCACCTATATTTTCTCCTCAGAGTTTTATATTTCAGGTCTTATGTCCAAGTCTTTAAATTCATTTTGAGTTGATTTTTGTATATAGTATAAGATAGGAATCCAGTTTAATTATTTTGCATGTGTCTGTCTAATTTTCCCAAAACCATTTATTGAAGAGACTATTCCACCCCCATTGTATATTCTTGGTTCTTCTGTCCTGAATTAATTGGCCATAAATGTGTGTGTTTATTTTGGGCTCTCTATTCTGTCCCATTGATCTGTGAGTTTGTTTTTATGCCGATTCCACTCTGTTTTGATTACTATAGCTCTGTGGTAGTTTGCTTATCTTTTTCTCATTAATTATACTTTGATTAGTATAGGCATTCTCTGGGGGTGTTATGAAGGTGTTCAAAATACTAGCATAGCCATTCGTTAAAATTATGGGTTCTTAGTATCCTGCCTCCTTCTCTGGTCCCTGGCAAAATAACAGAGATTCTATTATGCCTCCTGTATAAACCTGAAGATGCTGTTATAGGCCTAGGAAGTGGCCAGTGGAATTAGATAAATTGAATTCCAGTAACTTTTTCCAAGTTTGACTCCCAGACAAATCCTTCTGTACAAACAGATTGCAAAGGACCAAAAATCTCCCATGGATTTCCTAAGCCAAAATGGAAAGTTTTGAAAACTCCCCAAGTAGCATGTCAGGGTATCAGGTCATGACTTTTTCACTGTACTGTAACACACTTTTCATGGCCATATTGCTCTTGTGAGGGTTTTGTCCTCACCAAAAGAAAAAAAAAAGTGAAAAAGAAACTTATGTGGCTTTAAAAAAAAAACTAGAGAAAATGTTATCTTTAAGGAAAATCATTTTGGGAGGATATTGGTAAAGTAACAACTGTGAAATTTTGGTCAACATATTATATGATCATGAACCGTAGCAAGGACACTGTTTCCCTTTAATTTTGTAACATATTTACTGTGATCACCAGAGCTCGAGGGAGCTTATTAAATACAGCACATTAGCCTAGTGAACATACCCTGCTTACTAGTCTCAAATTTTGATATATTTTCCACAACCTCTCCTCACCGTAGGTACTTTCTTTAGAAAAAGACATGTTTTGAAGTGATTAAATTCCTAGGGTTTTGATGCCTCATTAAGTGAAAATATGCTAGGATAGTTCTCATTCTAAATTGAAACTGGTTTCGTCATTATTAGAGCAGCTACCACAGTTGTTGCTAGAGAGAACGTGTGGGAAACATTTGATTAACGTGACTTGAGAAGTTTTTATTTGGAGGTTTTTTTGTTTTTTGTTTTTTGGGGTTTTTTGTTTGTTTTTGTTTTTTTGCCCCTGTTACTGTTCTCCCAACACTATACAGGTAAATAAGGTCCAGTTTAATATCATATATTCAGATGCAGTATGTTTTACACAGGGAATCTTTTGTGAAGAAACAGACAGAAAATGTGGTCCCTACTAACGAAACAGTCATTCCAGCTCCAAATAATAAAGGAAGTACATCTGCAGTAAAGACTTCTACTTTCAGAGTTGAAGGGGAAGCCATGATTGCTGTTGAAAGTAACAACAGAGGACATCAAACTCAGAAAAAAATGAATAACATGTATGGAGAAGAGGCTAAGCAGGAAGTGTATCTGGTGGGGGACCCTTGGACAGAAGGACAGCCTAAGAAGAAATATGCGAAAGACCTGGAAGAGAATAGTAAGGTAAGGAGAGTGGAGGAGGAGAACACTGTGCTCCAGAATTACTACCAGAGGTATGCAGAGGAAAGGAATTTTGAAGAATCAAAAGTAGCATATCTAGAAAGGAAGGCCATCTCGGAAAGGCCAAGCTACCCAGGACTTTGGGTGGTGGAGAATGAGACAAAGCAACCTTCTTTAACAAAAAGTTTGGAACCCAGTCTTAGCCAAAGGTCGGTTCATCAAAATGCAGATAGCAAGGAAAAAGAAAAGAAGACATCTGTAGTTACCCAGAATGCACCAGTGTGCAGCCATCAGAGAAGCCATTTGACGCCTGGGTCGGTCAGAGAGAGGCCAGCCCAAGCCAGCATGCACGCCCAGGAGGAAGATAGAGCAGCAGTGTTCATTCAGAGCAAATACCGGGGCTACAAGAGAAAGCAGCAATTACAGAAGGACAGGATGTCTTCTTTGCAAAGTCAAAAGGTTGTTTCAAAACCAACAGAAGTAGCAACAAATACCCATGATTTATACTCCTATCCCACAAAACATGAGGAATCCTGTAATATCAGGACAAAGAATGATAGAGACTCAAAGGCAGTTTTAGAGAACGAAGCATGTGATTTGGCAATCTTTTCAAAACAGGTATGTAAACAAACAGATTTATTTACTAGTAGAAATCTCTGGGAACTACACAGTAACTGAAGTAAATGTACCATTAATTAATAATTATTAATAATTGTTTCATCTCTTTTTATGAGGCTGCAACCCTCTTTAATGAATGTCTCAAAGGTTTTGCTATTCAAATAGCCATAAATTTTTAAGACGATGTGCTGTTAGAAGTAGTATAAAATACGATAGAAACCTTCTGTAGTCAAGAGACTAGTCATTGGTTTATGCAGGTTACTAAAATGTTGACATTGGACAATGCAGATTTCCTTCTCTGAGATCTTTCACTAGAGTTTAAAAGAAAAAGAAACAGAAAAAAAAGTGTTATAAATCCTCTAAAATCTATGCTTTTTCTGCCCCAGATTTTTTTTTAATTTTTTTTTTAACGTTTACTTATTTTTTGAGACAGGGAGAGACAGAGCATGAACAGGGGAGGGGCAGAGAGAGAGGGAGACACAGAATCTGAAACAGGCTCCAGGCTCTGAGCTGTCAGCACAGAGCCTGATGCGGGCTCGAACTCAGGGACCATGAGATCATGACCTGAGCCGAAGTCGGACCTTAACCGACCAAGCCACCCAGGCGCCCCTGCCCCAGATTTTAAGAAGACATAATGAGGTGTCAAAATTAGGCATGTAGCCATACTCAGGCATACCTGCAATGAAGGTAGAAATCTACATGTTACATCGTGACAATAAGAAACCGCAAAAAACAATCCCCTCTTGGAGTATATCGTGTGCCAAGAGTAGGCATGCTTTGGCTGTTTTTAGAAGGGGGCAGTTGGCTTTAGCGCTTCTCATGGGTGTACATGGAACACTGATTACTTAGTACTATGGAGGGAGAGACCACAGGGAGCTGCTGCTGAAAATGCCAATCCCAGGTCTTGCCTTCTCTGTAGGTGTTTGATCTTAAGAGAATCACTTTATGTGTGACCTTAAGAAAATCACCTTTATTTTTCTCTTATGTAAAGTGAAGGATTTTAACTAGATGACCTCTAAAATGCATATTGTAAGTTAAGATGCATCACCAGGGTAATCAATAGTATATACAATCATTGAAGAAATATCATTATGGGTTAGTTCAAAGAGGGATTGCCTAATACTTTTGGGTCCCCAAACTCTGCTCTTTGTCTCTGACAGTGACTGCGTCCATGCAAAAGCACAGTAGCCACTCTTGGGCACCACTTTCATGTTATAGGTGTGGCCTAAACATCTCCAACTTGTAGCTTTTAGTAGAGATCTGCCAGTCCTTTCCTGTTCTTTTTTTTTTTTTAAGCACACGGACATAGAGAGTTTAATATGCATGCAGTCCTTCCTTTCCTTGGTGCATACATTTTCTTACTCTAAAGACCAAACTGGGGATTGGATACCTGATCTGCTACGCATAAGGGACATTGAGGAGATGCAGAATTACTAAATCATCTCCATAGAGCTGGATAATAATGCCGTGGAAGTAGATTCAGCACTCCAGGGGGACAAAGCTAGAGGTAGAAAAGCAGGAGCTCCACATACAGCCCAGCAGTACAGCGATGTCCACAGGGTCAGGATGCAGACCAGAGAGAGGCAGAGGAGCTGGATAGAAAGAGAGGAGCCAGAGGAGAGGAGCCCTGACTTGAGGCTAAGAACACCGGAAAGGAAAGGAGGGGGTTAACACAATCAAAGGCAACCAAAGGCTTCTGTGGGCTAAAAGCAGAAAGGCAATTGCTACAGAATGGTACAGACAGAAGCCAGATCTCAGGGACCCCAGGGAGGAGTGATCAGGACAGAATGCTTCATGTAGCATGACACGTTTGGCAGTTTGTAAATGGAAAATGTGAGATGCGCAAGTTGCACCAAGGGGGAGGCTTGGTCAAGTGAGGACTTTTTCGGACCTTGGGTTTTCAGACATGGTTCAAGGTAGGTTCTGGAGAAGTGTGTGAGAGTCCCGGGGACAGTCAATCAGGAATTTACCAGATCCTGGTGTACATGTGCAGCCCTCTGAATTCTTTTCCTTGATTTAATCTGACACATGACCTTCTTTTTAGATATCAAAGTTATCTGAAGAATATTTCATTCTGCAGAAAAAACTGAATGAAATGATTTTGTCACAGCAACTGAAGCCTCTTTATCTGGGTGTCTATCCTCATAAGCCAATTAATAGACGAGTTTCTTCTCAGCAGTGCCTCTCAGGTAAAAATCAGTAGTTAGAACTTCCTGAAGGGAAACATAGTGCCAGATACTCTATTTGTTTATTAGTTTCTGACCTTTATTCTATGTCAAGTTTGAGGTAACTATTTTCTAACTGTTTGGGGGAGAACCTTCTCTTCATTCCATTTCTCATGTGTAGATAAAAACTTTTCCAGAATGTTGCACACACATTCTACTTTCTCTGACTTCATTCTCCCCTCTTTTCTTTTTTCTTTTTTTTTTTCCCCCTTCATATACACGTTAACTAGAACTTTTCAAATGACACCAGAAGGAAATAGAGATGGAGTTTGGAGGAGTGGGCAGAATGCAGGTTTGGTGAGAGGGAGCAAAAAAGTAAATATCTATTCCTTTGTCAACATCTGCAACCTTAAGTAGACTATAGGAGATTCAAATCTCCATTCATATGACAAACCCAAATGCATTATTATATTTTTCTTCTGATCAGCTGTGTCACAGTCTGTCCCCATTTCGCTAAACTGATAGGGGATTCAAACTCAGTATTTATCAGGCCTTCCCCTCTCCAGGGCTGTGCAAAGACCCTGCGGTCTTACACATCCATCAAAGGACCAGGTAGAGCCTGAGCCTGTGGTCACTAGTTATTTGCCTACACAGTTACTGTTGGGACACCCATCTTCTCGCTGGCATCATGACCCCTTCAAGTCAGGAGCTGTGCTGTTCCCATACCCTCAGCAGGTACCTGGAAACTGTCAAGTCGGGAGTCTCACCTGGTCCATACATGCTTCAGGTAGCCACCCTTTCTGCAGCCTTATAACCTCCCCCAGAAGCAGCCACTGATGGCCCTGCTGACATCTGTCTGGGAGAATATTTATTTTCCCTGACTTTCTTGGAGGCCTCCTGCTCTCTCGCCATCCCTACCAAGACACCTGGCATCACCTCTGCAATGACTTTGGTGTTGCCAAAGACCGGAAATCCTGCTAACCTCATGCAGCTTCTGCAAAAACCCCTTAGGCAGGAAATTACTAAGATGAGCCTGACTGTTTGATATGGGAGGAAGAGAAAATATCTTCATGTTCCAGTCAGTTGTCCTGCCACATTATTTTCAAGTCTATAGTTGTAGTGAAGTTTTGAAAACAAAAATGGCTCTCTGTATTTAAGAGTCTCTTATGGTTTACCTCCCTTTCTGTAATGTATTTTTTCTTCCCTTCCCCTATGGTCTTCTGTTAAGTTTCTCGAATTCCACGTATGAGTAAAAACATGATATCTGTCTTTTTCCAACTGGCTTATTTCACTTAGCATAATACCCTCTGGTTCCATCCATGTTGTTGCAGATGGCAAGATTTAATTCTTTTTCATTGCCAAATAATATTCCATTATATGTATATATGTATGTGTCTCTGTATATATAGAGAGAGACACATACATACATATATACATGCATACACACACACACACACACACACACACACACATACCACATCTTCTTTATCCATTCATCAGTTGATAGACATTTGGGCTCTTTCCTTAACTTGGCTATTGTTGATAGCGCTGCTATAAACATTGGGGTGCATGTGTCCCCTACAAATCAGCACTCCTGTATCCCTTGGATAAATTCCTAGTAGTGCTATTGCTGGGTCATAGGATAATTCTAGTTTTAATTTTTTGAGGAACCTCCACACTGTTTTCCAGAGTGGCTGCACCAGTTTGTATTCCCACCAACAGTGCAAGAGGATTCCACTTTCTCTACATCTTCTCCAACATCTGTTGTTTCCTGAGTTGTTAATTTTAGCCACTCTGACCAGTGTGAGGTGGTATCTCATTGTGGTTTTGACTTGTATTTCTCTGATGATGAGTCATGTTGTACCTTTTTTCATGTGTTGGTTGGCCATCTGGATATCTTCTTTGGAGAAGTGTCTATTCATGTCTTCTACCCATTTCTTCACTGGATTATTTGTTTTTCAGGTGTTAACGTTTGGTAAGTTCTTTATAGATTTTTGATACCATAATAGACTCTTAGATACAGAGAACAAACTGAGGGTTGATGGAGGTGAGGGGTTGGGGGTGGGGAAAATGGGTGATGGGTATTTAGGAGGGCACTTGTTGGGATGAGCACTGGGTTTTGTTATGTAAGTGGTAAATCATAGGAATCTACTCCTGAAGCCAAGACTACACTGTATACACTATATGTTAGTTAATGTGATAATAAATTTCCACACACACACACAAAAAAAGTGGCTCTCTTGCCCTTTCTACCACCACTGCTCTCAGGCCCTGGCCCAGAACCTCTTGATGTTAAGAAGCAGCTTCACAAGTTAGAGCCCAGATGCCCATCAGTTTGACAGCCTCCTGTGACCCAGGCCCACATGGCCTGCTGACAGTTGGAAGCAGAGGGGAAAGGTGGGGACTTCAGCTTCCCTCTTGGTTATGTGTGCCGCAGCCCTGGTAAATGTGGGGCAGTGACGTATTGGTGGTGCAGGGAAGCCGGGGAAACCAGGCAGTGTCCCTGAGTAAGCAGCTCAGCCCTGTCCTTAAAGGGAAAGGAGGAGTGGGGGAGGGGTTGCCGCTTCCTACGAAGCTGTGTGTGTGTGTGTGTGTGTGACATCTTTATTCATCTGTTGATGGACATTTAGGTTGTTTTCACATCTTGGCTATTGTGAACAATGCTGCAGTGAACATGGGAACACAGATACCTATTTGAGGTACTTATTTCACTTCCTTTGGATATGTATCCAAAGGGGGATTGCTGGATCATATGGTAGTTCTACTTTTCATTTTTTGAGGTACCTCCATATTGTTTTCTGTAGTGGCTGTACCAATTTACATTTTCACCAACAACGTACAAAAGTTCCCTTTCTCCACATCCTAGCCATGTGTGTTTCTCTTGCCTTTTTAATAATACCCATCCTAACAGATGTTGAAGTAAAATCTCATTGTGATTTTGATTTGCGTTTTCTGGATGATTAGTGATATTGAACATCTTTTCAAATACTATTGGCCATTTGTATGTCTTCTTTGGAAAAATGTCACTTCAGGTCATTTGTCAGTTTTTAAATTGGGGTGGCTTGGTGTTTTGCTTGAGTTGTGTGAGTTCCCTGCATATATTGTGGATATTAACTCTTTATCTGATATTAACTCTTTATCTGATACATGGTTTTCAAATACTTTCTCCTATTCCATACATTGCCTTTTTATTTTGTTAATGGTTTCCTTTGCTATAGTGAAGCTTTTTGATATACTTTTCTGTGCTTTTGTTATCATGGCCAAAAATTTACTGCCAAAGCCAATGTCAAAGAGCTTTTCCCTATGTTGTATTCTAGGATTTTTATGGATTCAGGTTTTATGCTTAAGTCTTTAATCCATTTTGAGCTGAATTTTTGTGTGATGCAAGATGAGTCCAATTTCATCTTTTTGTATGTGGATATCCAGTTTCTCCAGCACCATTTGTTGAAGAAATTGCCTTTTCCCCTTTGTGTATTCAGGTGCCCATATCAAAACATATATGCTTGGGTCCATTTCTGGTTTCTCTGTTCTGTTCCATTGGTCTAGGTGCCTGTTTTTATGCCAATATCATACTCTTTTTGATTACTATAACTTTATAATACAGCTTGAAATTAGGAAGTATAATGCTTCCAATTCTGTTTTTCTTACTCAAAATTGCTTTGTCAGGGACTTTGAAGAGACCTAAATGATTAGAATATGATTAGAAAGTCGAATTAGTTCACTTTATTCTTCAATCTGACATTTTTTATTTTTTTATTTTTTTTGATATGAAACTTACTGTCAAACTGGTTTCCATACAACACCCAGTGCTCATCCCAAAAAGTGCCCTCCTCAATACCCATCACCCACCCCCCATCTACCCTCAGTTTGTTCTCAGTTTTTAAGAGTCCCTTATGCTTTGGCTCTCTCCCTCTCTAACCTCTTTTTTTTCCCCCTTCCCCTCCCCCATGGGTTTCTGTTAAGTTTCTCAGGATCCACATAAGAGTGAAACCATATGGTATCTGTCTTTCTCTGTATGGCTTATTTCACTTAGCATCACACTCTCCAGTTCCATCCATGTGGCTACAAAGGGCCGTATTTCATTCTTTCTCCTTGCCACATAGTACTCCATTGTGTATATAAACCACAATTTCTTTATCCATTCATCAGTTGATGGACATTTAGGCTCCTTCCATAATTTGGCTATTGTTGAAAGTGCTGCTATAAACATTGGGGTACAAGTGCCCCTATGCATCAGTACTCCTATATCCCTTGGGTAAATTCCTAGCAGTGCTATTGCTGGGTCATAGGGTAGGTCTATTTTTAATTTTTTGAGGAACCTCCACACTGTTTTCCAGAGTGGCCGCACCAGTTTGCATTCCCACCAACAGTGCAAGAGGGTTCCAGTTTCTCCACATCCTCTCCAGCATCTATAGTCTCCTGTTTTGTTCATTTTAGCCACTCTGACTGGCATGAGGTGATATCTGAGTGTGGTTTTGATTTGTATTTCCCTGATGAGGAGTGACGTTGAGCATCTTTTCATGTGCCTGTTTGCCATCTGGATGTCTTCTTTAGAGAAGTGTCTATTTATGTTTTCTGCCCATTTCTTCACTGGATTATTTGTTCTTAAATGGACCTAACAAAAATATCAGAGATAAATTTTTAGCTTCTAGGGGGAGAATTGTTATTCAGTGGTATTTCTTTGACCCCAGGTTTAGAGGGAGCGCTTTTTGTTCTGAACACACGTAGAGAGGTTACATATTATACTCCACTGCTTTAAGGCTAACTTGGCAAACATCTGAGTTGTCCTGTGTCCCTGAGAGTAGCAGAGGAAGAGCCTGCAAGAGAGCGTGATGTGGCCTGAGGACTGAGAGGATCTGGGTGGACCTGACAACCCAGAACCAAGGAGAAAGGGAGGACATTGGCAGAAGTAGTAGATGCCAGTGACCAGAGACTAGATAGCAGTCACTCTCAGCAGATGCTGATGAAAATCTGGGAATAACTACAGAGCAGATGGACTATTTTCATTGACACCGTGAGGCTGTAAAAGTCTGCCAACCCCAACCTAGATGTGACCCGGGGAGAAAAGAGGAGTGTCAGAAACCTAAAATTACTAAGTTTACTCATAACACATTAAGAAAATTGAAAGAGACTGAGTTTAACTAGGATTCGTTAAAAATAATGTTAACAGTAGAAGGGCACCTGGGTGACTCAGTCGGTTAAGCGTCTGACACTTGGTTTCAGCTCAGGTCACGATCTCACAGTTCGTGGGATTGAGCCCCACATCAGACTCCATACTATCAGCTTCAGATTCCCTCTCTCCCTCTTTCTATACCCCTACCCTGCTTGCACACTCACACACACTCTTTCTCAAAATAAATAAACTTCTAAAAAATAATGTAACAGTAGAAAATGGAAACGAACACTGAGAGGTAAAAATTAAGTCTGGTTTTAAGAAACTCAGGTTACATTTTTGTACATCTGAATTGTTGTACAGTGGATACTCAACCCTGCTATAGACAACTGCATTTTTGAAAGATCCTTTGGATTGCATTGTAGGGATAGAATTTGATGGCACAAAGGATAAACATGGAAGACCAGCAAGAGGTGATGGTGGTTCAGATGCAGTGAGGCTGAGGAGGTAAACAGAAGCAGAGGTTAGTCAACAGACAGGTGGATAAGTGCGTAGCACCTGAAGCCGTGAGGTCATTCAGGAAGTCCACCAATCGCAAGAGAAGAAAGTCTAGAGCAAGAGTTCAGACACATACAGATCAGGGAGAGAGGGACCAGCAAAGAGGAGCAACCAGAGAGCTGGGAAGAACACCACGGAGCCTAGCACCTTAGAAGCCCCAGTAAGAAGGTTTTTAGGGTGTTGTGTAGAATGATACTGACCGAACAAGAAGAGAATTATAAAGTCTCCACTGAATTTCCTATGCATTAGGAATTACTTACTAAACTCCCCAGAGTTTTTTAATATTAGAATAGATACAGATGGAAAAGGGGATGCAAATGTTCATTGTGCTGCATTTTGGGAGATTACACTCACAACATCTGCTAGGCTTTATCATTGGGTATACTCTATGTTCATATATTTTAGTGATCTCTGCAAGTTTAAAAAATTTCTTGACTAGTCTATGAAAGTTTATGGCAAATATAAAGAATTCCAACTGAGGTCACACACTGAGCCAGATATTGCTTGGTCAGTATTTAATCCCTGCAATGGTTCTAGATCCATTTCATTGTACCTTTGGATGGGCTTGTCTCACCTCAGGATAGGAAAACTCCAACCTAAGTTTTGGACTCTTGTTTTCTTTATAAAACAGCACAAGTTTGCCAGTCTCCTAACCACACTTATTTTTTTAATGTTTATTTACTTTTGAGAGAGAGGGAGACAGAGCACAAGCAGAAGAGGGGCAGAGAGAGAGGGAGACACAGAATCCGCAGCAGGCTCCAGGCTCTGAGCTGTCCACACAGAGCCCGACATGGGGCTCGAACCCACAGGCCCCAAGATCTGACCTGAACTGAAGTTGGACGCTTGGCTGACTGAGCCACCCAAACGTCCCCCTCCTAACCACATTTAAACCAGGAATTCCTACCACCCATTCCCTATTCCTCCAGCTCTAGTGATTTTCTCAGTTATCTTCATACACCTTCAGGCATCACAGAGTTCACACAGGTAGGCAGGTGCACACTTGGAGGAAGTAGATTATCAGTTAAATAAGTCAGCATGTACTTATTTAACTTCAGAGGTATTTGGTGTAGATTAGTGTTTTCCTCCTCAAAGAGATTTTCAACCCTATGCCATGTCATATGCTACTGTGCACTCATTTTTCTGTTACCCTAGCATACCTTCATCACACAGTAGACGTTCAGTAACTGCTTATTAATTGGCCAGAAAGCTGTTTAATTTCCTCCTTGAATTACAGTGGAACAAACTATAGTGACCAGAGGAGTGAAAATTTGAAAGTATAGTTTTTATAAAAACAAAAAAATGTAACATTACATTCTTTATTTTTTTTAAGTTTATTTATTTTGAGAGAGAGAGCACAAGGCAGGGAGGAAACAGAGAAAGAGGGAGAGAGAGAGAATCCCAAACAGGCTCCACACTGTCAGCGCAGAGCCCAGCGTGGGGCTTGAACTCACGAACCATGAGATCGTGACCTGAGCCAAAATCAAGAGTCAACAGTTTAACCGACTGAGCCACCCAGGCGCCCCACATTACATTCTTTGAATGTTCACGGATTTGTGTATATTACCTGATTTTAGACTCCTCCAGTCCGAAAGAAAAAAAGTTCTTATAATATATAGACGACCTGTCTCCTTAGACCAACAGGATAACCAACCCCCGAATTTGGCACCTTGCAGTCCAAGCAGCTGCCCTCACCTGTGAAGGCAGATTTAGCTGATGCGCTCTTAGTTTAGGTTCAGCAGGCCACCCCTACAGTACCGACCTTCATGGCAAACCATGCCCCGCCCCATGAAAAATTTCACTTGGGAAAACAAAATCAAGCTCATTTACAAATAACTCCATCATTAAAATAGGGCTAAGAGTCATCTGAAATTTTAATTCTCTCACGATTCTCACAAATCCATAGGCACCTTCAACTATTTGCTACACCGAACTCTGTTGTAAGAACTCAGTAAGCCGTAGGTGGATTATATAAAGTAGCTGGGGAAACTTCTTACCTATTCTAAAGAAAGCCCTAGAAAACATGGATAGTCCAGGAAGATAATTAAGTTTTTCAAATTAATTCTAACAAGCTCTGACCTTACTCTGCAAGGTTTCTTTTTCTGGGAGACGTATCTTTTTAATGTGCACAAGTGTCGAGGTAAAATAATGTCCAAATGAAAACTGAGCATCTAGTTATGAAGTTTAAAAATAAAATAAGGTAAGCACATGAACTACTTATTTTATATCTTTGTTTTGATAACAGTTGTAATAAATTGAAACTGATATGAGCTAATTGTACCTGCATTTTTGTTGAGAGAAATGTAGTGTAGGATATGTGTAACTGGAGCATGGCCGTTGGGTCGTAGATCCTAATAAATGCTGTTGTATTCATAAGTATACAATGACATTGCATTATTACTCCCTGAATAGTGTGGTGGGGGGGGGGATGTTTTTCTTCTTAATTATGGTACACCTGGCGATTTGTTTTGACCACTGTGAAGAGAAGAAAAAAGATTAATTCTAGGACAAATAGATTCGGGTAACACAAAAGCATATTCTCTTTCTCTCCTTTTACAAAGAAGCTATGACTATCCAACAGGCTGTAATTTTTTAATGGGTTGCAAGGTTAACAAATAAGAATGCTATTGTAATTCCCATGCTTCATCTACTTAATATCAACAGAAAATTCAACACTAGATCAAAGCTGCCCCTTGCCATGCACACAAACAGTGGATATAATACAAATGCTTTTATGTTGCTTTCAGAGTAAATGTCAGGGGGGACAAAACTTACAATTTTCCATTTATTTCTAAATTTTTATGGCATTTAGATCCATGCAATAATGCTTTATATTTTCAGTTACTATGATGTAGGTTTGATCTGCTTTATTTTTAAGGACTGCCTGTCATTTTGCCATTTAATGCTGGCACCTAGAAATGCATTTTGCAAACTATCCAAGAATAGATGTCCACCTGCATCTATAAACATGCTTACATTCATGTGAAAGCCAGGTAGTTCAAATAATGCTGGGTTATATATTTCATAGTATTATTTTTTTGTTAAGAGTAGAAGGTAAAGAGATTTCAAAAGTTGTATTGCTTCCCACCTAACACTTATCTACCTGAATTCATTTGCTATTCCTCTTTCTTCATAAGAAGTAATACCAACTCTCCAGGTCTCTTAAGAAAAAAACTCAGTATATAAAATTAAATGATATTATTTACAATCTTACAATTCAGAGAGAATCATTTATTTTCAGTATTTAACTACATATTAAACACTAATCATATTAAACAGTTTATCTTACATAAGTTTACGCTCTGAAGTGTGGATTTTTGATGAGTTAACTGAATTAGTTCAGACAAAATACTTGACCTAGAAGCCTTCAATGGAAACAGCTACACTTTTCTACACTCAAATTATTTCTCCTCATTCCATACTTTGTACCTATTCTAAACTAGGAAGAACATGGAGCTAACATGGAAGCAGGAGAGTAATGAACGATGTAATCCCCCCCCCAACTTCCCATTAAAGTTTTGATTAAAATGCACACAAAAAGACCAATAATAGCAGCACTAGAAACTGAGTTTTTTCTTTACATATTTTGACACCATATTACTTAGCTACTTGAGATCAATTCACAGAGAAATTGTATAGCATAGTTAATATAGTAGTGTAATCAACAAGGTAAGTTCATGTATAATATATTTATAATTTCATATCCTATAGAGAAAATAACTTTTTTCAAGTATCTAATGTATTTTAAATTTTTTAAATTTTTTTAAAAATGTTTTTAGTGTTTATTTACTTTTGAGAGAGAGAGCACACAAGTGAGCAGGGGAGGGGCAGAGAGAGAGGGAGACTCAGAATCTGAAACAGGCTCCAGGTTCCAAGCTGTCAGCACAGAGCCCAATGCAGGGCTCGAACTCACAAACTGGGAGATCATGACCTGAGCCAAAGGAAGACGCTTAACCAACTGAGCCACCCAGGCACCCCTAAAATTTTTTTCTTATAACTAGACATACTGGCCAGTCCACAAACTCCCCCAAATCATAATTGAACCAGATTACACTTTCTGACCATAATGCAATTGAGATAGAATTGAAAACCACAGATCAGCAAATTAAAAATCAATAAGATAATCTGAAGTAAAGAAATTATAATTAGAACTATAAATTATTTTGAATTAATAAAAATGAAAATAGTCACATATAAAAATGATGAATGGGAGGCAGCCAGGCCTATACTCATAGGAAAATTCAAATCATTACATGTTTTCATTATTAATTGAGAGAAAATAATGAAAAAAGAATGTAAGTTGAGAAATTTTTAAGGAAAATTAGATGTTCTTCAACACCAGGAAAAAACAAACAAAAAAAATAATAATTACAATAAGACAAAATACACCAAATATCTAAATGAAACTAGGATAATGTTTTTTTGAAAATAAAACAACAAAATAAATTCCTAATTAATTACTTAAAAAAGAATCCACCAAAAAACTTAGAAATAAGAGATTACAACAAATACAGTTGATAATACTAAAATCTTATACTCAATGCAATCAATTTCACAAACACAATCTGGGTCTGAAACATAAATTTTGAAAAAGAAATTAGCCAATATGATGATATGTCTATAAAGGAAAAGTTGACAAGAACCTGAGTATTTTACACAATTGCATTTAAAGTTCTTGGACAGATAATTCCCATAATATGCAATCTGTTTAAGAAACAAAGAATAATATAGAAAGTTACCTATTTTATGAAGGTCATGTACCCTGAAACCAAAGTCTGACAAATAACATTTAAGGAAGGAAGGGAGCGCGTGGCAGCAGGGGGGGGGGGGGGGGTGGGGGGGGGTGGGAAGGGAGAGAGGAAAAGAGGGAATTTAGCCTTGAGTCAATCTCAGAGATTTAGAGGTAACACTCCTAAATGCAGTACTAACTAACTTAGTGCAGAGGTAACACTCCTAAGTGCAGTACTAACTAACTGAGTACAATATTACATTAAAAGACTCTCCAAATAGAATATATTAATGTAACACAGTATCAAAAGGTCAAAAGAAAAGAGTCATCTAGATAAATTCTGAAACACTTTTCAAAAAAATAATACCTGGTCCTGATGAAAAGCAGAGCTCTTACTAAATTAAAAATAGAAGGAAATTCTTTAATAATATAAAGATATATTTCCTAAGCCAATTGTCAACATCATTGTTAGCTGTAAAACACTGGAAGCAGTTCCATTAGAAAGTGAGATTAAGATAAGTATTCTAGCGACACTTTTTTACATTATTTGGGAATTTCTACATGATGCAACAAGGCAGCAAACAGAAGTTTCTACAAAAACATAACTATTGAAAACAAAAAGATAAGGTGTAAAGGCATTAGTAGACAACATGAATTTTGATCTTAAAAATGCAAAGAATGAACCAAAATGATTGGTACTAACAATAGAATTCAGCAAGGATATATAGATATGTGGGCATTCTTTCCCATAAAAGTGTATAATGGAAAAAAGAGCTCTCTGGAAATAATGTAAACATGACTTCTAAAATTAATTTCAAGGTTTAAAAAGAAAACCTTATGCAATCTGTATGAGATTTTCTTTAGAACTTAAGAAAATGTCCCTAAAGATCATTGGTAAATTTCAGGAAAAAAGAATAATTAGAAATGAGGACTTTCTCTATTAGATAGAAAAATGAATACTATAGAGCTACAATAATTAAAATCATATGCTTCTGTTATAAAAATCAACTACATATTAATAAGACAGACAGGATACCCCTACAATTGACCCTGGTATCTATAAAAACCTGCCACAAAAACCAAAACAATAAGAAATAGATGAATAATGCTTAATTGTTTTCTAATTTGGAGAGAAGAAATAAGATAATCTTACATTATGCTGAACACCCAAATGTTCCCCACATATATTAATGATTTCATTGTAAGAAATAAACCAAAAGCAACCAGATGATGGTTTCACAATCTCTTCTTAGGAAGGGATAAAACATAAGAAGTAATAAAAGGAATTACAGAGAAAAGATGTGATAGCTTTGGACTGCGTAAACATTTAAACCTTCCAGAGATTAGAAAGCATTAGAAGTTAACTAAATACAAACTGGATAAAAACCTTAGAACAAATGGAAAAGGGTTAGCATGTGTAATGCACAAAAGGCTCTTACAAATAATTAGGAAAAACGTTAACACCCCCCAATGGAAAATTGGGCACAAGACAGTGATTTATTTATAGAAGAACAAATGCAAATGCCACCTAAACCTATAGATGACTACCCTAGAAATAAAAATACAAATTACAACAAAATTACTATTTTTTACTCCTCAAAATGTCAAGGATGAAAAAACATTTAACAGTGATGAGAATGTGCCAATGTAACTATTCTCAAACACTAATGGTAATAAGGCCGCAGAGTCCAGGTTTCATGTAAAGTGATTTGGCAACATAAAAAAATGGAAATAGTTTATATCATTGACCCAGTAAACCCACTTATTAGGACTTACAGCCTAAGGAAATAATCAGAACTGAAAAAGAAAAATTTATGTACATGGCAAAAAATAAAATGAGGCCATAAGAAAATTATTAATAAATAATGACACATTCATAGATGGAATATTAACAGTCCCAAAAATTCATTTCTCAAAGAACAACCTTGGAAAACTGCTAGCTAATCCAACTACGGGATGAAATATTACAGAACTGGAATTTGAACACTGTAAATAATCAGCTTAATCTTCCACCGTGTGAGGTGGTTCATTGACAAGAGCACCTACGTGAAAAGCTCTAGAAAAGCTGAGTGGACTGGCTGAGTAAGCAACTGCCGGTAGAGTGGGCCCTCTCCATCCTTCATTGACTTGGACCTTCAGAGTCCACTTCTGTATAAAATTAGGAATCTGAATAATGTGACCGCAGCCTGGTTCAGAGCTTCCACAGCCACGTGCAGTAAGACGAGAGCGTCATCTCCAGGTATGTCATCTTTGTTCCCAGGCTGTCTTGAGTCACTGAAAGCTTGCTTGACATTTCCTCCAGCCATGCTCCTTGCTTCCTTGACATGCTCCAATAAGGAACAATGACATTAAAAATAGTGCATTTCACCTCACCTTCATAGGAACCACCTAATGTGTGTTATAAAGGAGGAGCAGAAGGCAACTAAAGGTTGCCTGTTTAAAATCAGATAATGTCCTTCTATTCTGTTTTCAAAAGGCCAATCTGAGAAAGTGACTACGAACAATGAATAATTTTCTCAAATGTGGCTCTCTTGCGGAAAATTAACATAGGTTTCACCTCAGGCTATATACTTAAGTGTTTTTCAGATGGATTAAGATCAATATGATCTTGAAAAATAACCAAGATGTCATTAGGGGGCCTCCAATGCCCTTCTCCAGGCAAGGAAGTGTATATTTTGGTGTCTGACCATCTCCATAGTCCTGTGGCCAAACACAGGACACATGCTGCCAGTTCAGCATGACAGGTCACCATCCCTAACAAAGAAGGCACTCTCAAGACTCCCTCAGCACCACTGTGTGTACTCTCATTTGCCTCTGTCAGGGCACTCTGGTTTGATGATGGTGCATGAGTATGCAAGATGGCTGGGAGTAAGAACATAACCAACCCGATAACTAGAACAAACTGGTCTTTGAAGACTAGTCCAAGACCTCAGCCCAACAAACATGCCAGCACTACACAGCAGATATGTAGTGATTGTGTCCGGGAGACAAATGGTAATCTAGAGGGCATGTACCTCGGCCCACCTACAAACAGAGCTACTTAATTCTCCTCTGTTTCTCCTGTAGCGTAACTAAAAGAGACACGAGGGACAGGCTGGGGGCAGCACCTTACCTACACCTAGAAGTATAATTTAAAAAGTAAAGGCTCAACTGATGAATGGATAAAGAAATTGTGGTTTATATACACAATGGAGTACTACGTGACAATGAGAAAGAATGAAACTGGCCTTTTGTAGCAACATGGATGGAACTGGAGAGTGTGATGCTAAGTGAAATAAGCCATACAGAGAAAGACAGATACCATATGTTTTCACTCTTACGTGGATCCTGAGAAACTTGACAGAAACCCATGGGGGAGGGGAAGGAAAAAAAAAAAAAAAGAGAGGTTAGAGTGGGAGACAGCCAAAGCATAAGAGACTCTTAAAAACTGAGAACAAACTGAGGGTTGATGGGGGGTGGGAGGGAGAGGAGGGGAGGTGATGGGCATTGAAGAGGGCATCTTTTGGGATGAGCACTGGGTGTTGTATGGAAACCAATTTGACAATAAATTTCATATATTAAAAAAAATAAATAAATAAAAAGTAAAGGCTCGGTTTTAAAGGTTCTAGATATTTGTGCAATATGCCCAAATCAGAGAGTGGCAAAAAGCTTAAAAGCCCATGACCTACAGAACAAGTACAGGTGTAAGTTGCCTCTAGGGCATCAGTGTTTGGTTGGTAGAGAAGAAGGAGCCAAAGGAATGGCTTGAGCAGTCCCATATGGGGACAGGGGCCCATAGCTGCCTATCGAGAAGGTCAGAGGAAGCCTGTGAGTCAGATCCAGTGAATGGTAAGGCATCCCCAAAGTGTTAAGGACAACTCAGAGTAGGAGAAGCACCTATCTTACAACCCTTCACCTCAGGTAGACTCCAGAGAACACAGATAGACCATAGAGTAAAGCAAGTAGCCAAATGCAGGGTAACCATGAGACATGAAAGTGGCTCCAGGAGCTCAGAGCACGAGCAGCGCAAGGCAGAGAGGAGCAGTATGGAACTGAACTGGCACACAAGTTCAAAACCTGTATCCAGTCTCTTCCAGACTGGCTAGACTGGCCAAAGGTCAAATGAGAGGAAAGGCAGAAAAAGAAGCTTCTGGAAGGCAAGTTGCAACCCTGACTGTGTGAATCCTGCCCTTAATATTCAGCAATGAATATTCCTCCCTTTTAAGATTTCCTGTAGGTCAACTATATAAATATAAATATAAATATAAATATAAATATAAATATAAATATAAGTATAAATATATATTGCTTAAAGTTCACAGACTGTCAGCAGTATGTGGAAATTTACAAAAAAAAAAAAAAAAAAAACTAAAAACTTGACTTCTTAAAGCAGAAACTACAATACCATATAAGGGCATTTCTGTTCTGCTAATATCTGATTTAGACATGACACTTACACAAATTATACTCGGAATGCATACTTAAGTAAAATAGTTAATTATAATTAAAATAAGAATAATACTGATATAGTTTTCTAAAGCAAATATTACCAATGAGTTTTATGCTTTCTTCCAAATGAAAAATGTTGAGCTGTTTGTCCTTTCCTTATTCAAAGAAATGTGCATTCCCCGTGAACTAAAACACCTAAATTATTAACAGAACTATAATACAAATAAATATTTTACCTTCTGGCTATTTAATATAGCAATAACCTTTACAAGCTAATATTTATCATGCACATCACACAAAAGAGTCACAAACCTAATTTTGCTACTGCCAACATTGATATTCTGCTGTTAATTGGGGATTACAAATGTTTATGTCACTTTTGTAATTAAGGGGTTAGAATGACGTTAGCAGACAGTGTTTGTACTCCCCCTAAAAGAACAAAAATTTAGAGGGCAAAATCAGCTTGCCTTTCTGGAATATTTGTATGCTGATAAGCTCATGGGAAGTTTGCTCTTCAAAAATACAAAACATTCTGGAGAAATTTAATTTGAATTCAGTCAGACCCTGTTGAACACACTCATCAATAATTTTCACTTACTGGCTGCCCACTTTGCATGGCAATATCTTAAGTGAGACACCTTTTTAAGAACATTCAGCCCTCCTTCAGATTATCCTGGTGAAGGAAAAAAAGTCAATGAACTAACATTAGAGCAGATACTGCAAGGTATAAGAATTAAACAAAAATTCTGAAAATTCTCATTTTGACATTTTTTATCTCGATAATATACACACATCCATGTGCATAGTTATAATTTTACATAAATGAAGTGTAAAAAAACTAAAAGGTTTTTTTTTTCTGTTTCCTTCCCCCTTTTCTCTCTCCCTAGCCCACATTACTTCCCCCTCAAGGGAACCTTTATTATAAAGCATGTATTCTTTCATAGCTTTTGCAGATCTGTATACATGTATTTACACACACATACACATGCATTGTTTTTATATAAATAGGATCATAATAGAAATACTTATACATCTTGCTTTTCTCCAATTCCTTAGCAGGAATCCCTGCACATCAGCCGAAAGAGCTGTAAGTCATTACTGGCAATATAATATTGCATGTGTTGGATAACATGCTTTATATAAGCTTTGCTCTATTGTTAGAGATTCACTTTGTTTCAGCTTTTTGCCACTGTGAGAAATGTTACATCTCTGAAAATGTCCTTGTATGCCCGGATTTTAGTTTTGTGGGTAAGTTCCCAGGTAGGATTCTTGAGTTGAAAGGTATGTTTGGTTCTGATAAACTGCTTTCCCAAAAGGCCCTAACGGTTGACATTTCTTCCAACACTTTGTGAGAACATACTTTTTCTGGCATCTGGTTCAGTACTGTTCTCATTCTTTTTAATCTTTGCTAATGTACCTGAAGTAAAATGATATGTTGTCATTATTTTCATTTCTATTTCCTTGTCTACTAGTACTTACTGTCTGTTTGGATTTGTTCATCCTGTATTTCCTATTTAGCTCTTTTGCCCTTTTTTCTGTTGGTCTGTATTTTTGTAGTCATTTTGTAGCACTTTCATGTATTAGAAATACCATCCCTTGATTTCTCATCTGTGTTGTAAATATAGTTTTCCAAATCTATCATGTGTCTTCTGACTTTGTTGCCATATTAACGCTTTTATCTATTTTTCATAGCCAAATATGTCTACTTTTTAATGACTTCTGAATTTTAGTTATGACATTTGTACCCCTGGATTGTTCCTGAAGCCCTCTGGGTTCTCTTTCCAGAGTTTTCTTCACTCCCCTATTTGCACCTGTCTTTAAAGCATCAGGAATTATTTTTCTGAACAGTGTCAATAGTGATCCAGTTAACAAAATTCAATTTCCACTGTGTCTCTAATAAGGTAGAATGGAATCCATCTAACCTCTTAGCATCTCCAAATACCTACCACTTGCAGAACAACCATGGAAGTCAGGAAGACATCAAAACCTAAGTCATGATCTCCACCACCCAAAAACCTATGGCCCCACTATAAAAAAAAAAAGAAAAAAAAAACACAGGTAAAAATAGTGATATTTTATGTTTTGCTTAGGGCTGCATAACAGCATTCCACAGACTGGGTGGCTTAAACAACAAATTAGTTTCCTCATAGTTCTGGAGACAAGAAATCCAAGATCAATGTGTTGACAAGGTTGGTTTCTTCTGAGGCCACTCTCATTGGTTTCTGGATGGCTGTCTTCTCCATATCTTACATGGTCTTCCTTCTGTTGTGAGTCTGTGTCCTAATCTCCTCTTGCAAGGACACGGTCATATTGGATTAGGGCCCACCCTTGTCACATCCCTTCAAAGACCTTTTCTCTAAATATAGCCATACTCTGAAGTACTGGGGGTTACGTCTTCAACATATGAATTTTGAGGGGGCATCTCAAATGATCTATACAGCCTGTAAGTACTATTGGTATTCCCTGAGAGGGGGAATCACTGGACGGTAAGTGAGAGCTTCTTGGAAGAGCTAGCACTGGAGACGGGCACTGGAAGCATGCTTCAGATTTCAGTGAGGCTGTGGAAGGCTTTTCTATGAGAAGATTAAAATAAGCAGAGTGATAGCTATGAATATGGTGTGTCACGTTCCAGTGAGGTAAGTCGACCAGAGGAGATAGTTCGTGCTGGGGAGAAGCGGGTGATAAAATCGGAACTGCTGAGATTGTAAGTAATCTGGATTTAGGAGAAGTTTAGCCTTAATCAAAGAAGCCAAAAAAACATCATAAATTTCTGGGAAATGAAACTTCATAATTAACATGATATTTAAGGAAGAGAAGTCTGGTCTTCATTTGTGAGATGAAGCCTGGAGAACAGATTAAGACTCTGCCACAATTATTAAACGAGAAGCTTAAAAAATGTATCAAAAAAATGACAGAAGTTGATTGATGATGGTCTGTTCATAGGAAAGGAACAAGAGGGATAAGGCAAAGGTGATATCAGTATTTGCTGGGGTTGGGGGGAGAGCTGCAGAAACAATGGTGCCAGGCCATTAAGCTTGTGGTATACAGAATCCTAGATGGAGAAGAAAAGTGACCACCGGTTCATTTGAGTCTGAGAGTTTGAGATGGAAGTACTGAATAGGAGATGAGAAATTGGGGCAGGAGCTCTGACAGGGTGAGAACACCCAACATGAGCTGGGTATCAGACAGTCATCAGTATTGAGTACCCTGTGGGAAATTCAAGAAACAAAGAGGGGAGTGATTCAGTCTAGGAGGCAAAGCGATTATTTACTCATCCAGCAAAATTTTCTTAAGGACCTACCTGTCGAGCACTTCCTCATGTGCCAGGAATACAGTGGTAAATAAGAGAAGGGGTGTCCTCTTCAGAAACCTCATCCTCAGCCATGAAGGCCAGGGATGGTCAATAATGTTAAATAATGAAGAAGTCAGCCATAGAGGGACAGATAAAGGGCCTTTGTATTTGTCAATAGAGTGGTCACCCTTGACTTTCTAGAAGGCAGTTTCAATAGTTTTGGTAGTAGAAATCAGATTGAATGGGGAACATTTGGTGAGACAATGGAGCTAAGAGCAAGACTCTGTTTATTCCCAGAATCTGTTTTGTTTTCCACTCCCCTGGCACTTATTCAGATTCTTTGCCACCTTCAGTTTGATTAATTTCTGTTACAATAGTAATCCTCTGATATTTCAGTTCAGACTCTAAATAACATTAAAGTCAAGTTAAAATGTAGTCACAGATCAGTTTCATGCTTCTAAAAACATAATAACTCCATACTATATTTTTATGTTTTTTGCCGTTCAGACTCAAATGAATAATATAAGTGGATATCACCAATACATTTTAAAATGGTAAGACTTTGCAAGAGCCATGGAAGCTTTTTAATAATCAGGACTGAGAAAGATGATTAGCAAAGAGAACAAAAAAAATAAAAAGACCATCACTTGAAGTGGTGGCGAGAATCCAGCTTTTCCTGTCTTTCCTTGTGCCTGGGACAGTCTAGGACAGGATCAGACAGGGCTCAGATATTTGGATTCCCTCCACCTCCTCTGTCTATTCCTGTGAAGAAGAAGGGAAAGAGAGAACAGAAGGTGATGCAGAAATAATGTGCAGAGTTTGGTTGGAGAATGGTTTCACTCTTCTAGTCTATTACTAATCTCTATTAGCATGGTCTCATTAACAAAGATTTCGTGTTGTTTTGTCTTATTTGAAAGAGAACAGGAATGTCTGGTTGTCATATGTAACATTTCATGTTTCTCTGATTGCTCCATGCATTACGCCTCTCTGAAATACTCACAGCTAGCTGATCTGTGTCATCCAGCAATTTCCCATAGATCTTGAAATGAATGAGCTGGATTATGTGAGAATATGAATGCTGTAGGTTCACCTAGTACATTGGGCATGAGACTAGGAAGGTAGACATCTGTGTGAGTCTCTATCCCGGTTAAAACTGATCGGCACTACCAGTCACGGTTGTTAACACATAGTATAGATGTTCATTGATTTGATTCTGTTTGACTTGATTTGGTTAGCATAGTTTGGAGAAATTCAGTTTCTCTGTGTTTCTACATCTAGATTAGGAATCATTCCTGCCCCTGTATTATACGAAATAATGATCTATAACTGCCTTTAAGCCCAGCTAAGAAATGTATGCTCAGGTGTATGTTGAATATAAGTCATTCTCCAATAAGCACCCATACTCTACTCCCACCCTGATTCTGACATATCCATTGAACGGACATTTCTGCACAAGTGCAATCAGGGGATGCAGTGGTCAAAACAGACAGAAATACTTCAGGAGAGGCTCATTAGCTCTATAAATGTGAAGCCAAGTATACAGATCGTCAGAAGCTCTGATGATGTTGCTATGGCTTTGAGAATTTGGCTATACTGACAGAGTAGAAAAAGACAACAAACTTTATTCTTTCTTGGTAAAGGTTTTTAAAGTTAGGTCTGAAGATTCGAATAGTTTGAGGTTCTACATTTATAAGGCAGTCAAGCCTGAAAATGAGCTGTGTTCTTGTTTGGGCGTAACATAGGAGATGGTCCTTGAAGTGGAGAATGTGCAGTGCTTAGACGGATGAGTCACTGTGTAAGGCTGGTGGTTGGGGGAATCACAGCAAGATTCTGTTGGTATAATGCCCTTTTTTAAAGTTTTTATTTAAATTCCTGTTAGTTACCATACAGCGTACTATTAATTTCAGGTGTACAATATAGTGATTCAACACTTCCATACAGCACCTGGTGCTCATCACAAGTGCACTTCTTAATCCCCATCACCTATTTCACCCCTCCCACCCTCCCGTCTGGTAACCATCAGTTTGTTCTGTATAGTTAAGAATCCATTTCTTGGTTTGCCTTTCTCTCTCTCTCTCTTTTTTCCTTTTATCATTTGTTTTGTTTCTTAAACTCCAATGTAAGTGAAATAATATGGTATTTGTCTTTCTCTGAACGACTTATTTTGCTTAGCATAATACTCTCTAGTTCCACTCATATTATTGCAAATGGCAAGATTTCATTCCTTTTCATGGCTGAGTAGTAGTCAATTAAATCTATATCTATCTATATATAGATATAGATATAGAAAGATATCTTTATCCATTTATTTATCAATGTACACTTGGTTGTTTCCATAATTTGGTTATTGTAAATAATGCTGCTATAAGCATCAGGGGGTGCATGTGTCCCTTTGAATTTGTATTTTTGCATTCTTTCAGTAAATACCCAGTAGTGCAATTGCTGGATGGTAGGGTAGTTCTATTTGTAACTTCCTGAGGGAACGCTATACTGTTTTCCAGAGCAGCTGCACCAGTTTGCATTGTCACCAACAGGGCAAGAAAGTTCTCCTTTCTCTTTTCTCCTTTCTCCACATGCTCATTAACACCTGCTGTTTCTTGTGTTGTTGATTTTAGCCATTCTGATAGGTATGAGGTGATATCTCATTGTAGTTTTGATTTGCATTTCCCTGATGGTAAGTGATGTTGAGCATCTTTTCGTGTGTCTGTTGGCCGTCTGTATGTCTTCTTAGGGAAAATGTCTATTCATGTCTTCTGCCCATTTTTAATTGGATTATTCATTTGTGGGGTGTTGAGTTTTAGATATATTTTGGATACTAACTCTTTATCAGATATGTCACTTGCAAATATCTTCTCCCATCTTTTTCCCATTGAGTACTCTTTCCTGCTTTGTCAAAGATTAATTCACCCTATAATTCTGGGTTCCATTGATCTATGTGTCTGTTTTTGTGCCAGTACCATACTGTTTTGATTACTACAGCTTTGTAAGATAACTTGAAGTCTATAATTGTGATGCCTCTGACTTTGCTTTTCTTTTTCAAGGTTGCTTTGACTATTCAGGGTCTTTTGTAGTTCCATACAAGTTTTAGGATTCTTTGTTCTAGGTTTGTGAAAAATTCTATTGGTATTTTGATAGAGATTGAATTAAATGTGTAGATTGCTTTCGATAGTAGACATTTTAACAATATTTGTTCTTCTAATCCATGAGCATGGAATGTCTTTCCATTTTCTGTGTGTTCTCCTCAGTTTCTTTCATCACTGTTTTATAATTTTCAGAGTACAAGTCTTTTACCTCTTTGTTTAGGTTTATCCCTAAGTATCTTATTAGTTTTAGTGCAATGGTAAATGGGATTGATTTCTATTAATTTATCTTTCTGCTGCTTCATCATTGGTGTATAGAAATGCAACAGATTTCTGTACACTGATTTGTATCCTGAAACTTTACTGAATTCGTTTATCAGTTCTAGCATTTTTTTGGTGAGTCTTTCAGGTTTTGTACAGAGAGTATCCTGTCATCTGGAAGTAGTGAAAGTTTTACTTCTCTTTTGCCAGTTTGGATGCCTTTTATTTCTTTTTGTTGTCTGGTTGCTGTGGCTAGGACTTGCAGTACTATGTTGAACAGCAGTGGTGAGAATGGACATCCTTGTCTTGTTCCTGATCTTAGAGGAAAAGCTCACTTTTTCCCCATTGAGGATGATATTAGCTGTGGATTTTTTATATGTGACCATTGTTACATTAAGATATGCTCCCTCTAAACCTACTTAGTTGAGAGTTTTTATCATGAATTGATGCTGTACTTGGTCAAATGCTCTTTCTGCATCTATTGAAATGATTATATGGTTCTTATCCTTGCTTTTATTGATGTGACGTATCACAGCGATTGATTTGTGAATATTGAACCACCCTTACAGCCCAGGAATAAATCGCAGTTGATCATAGTGAATTATTTTTTTTAATGTATTGTTGGATTCAGTCTGATAGTATTTTGTTGAGGATTTTTACATCTGTGTTCATCAGAGATAATGGACCTGTAGTTCTTTTCATTTGTGATGTCTTTATCTAGTTTGGGTATCAGGGTAATGCTGGCTTCATAGAATGAATTTGGAGGTTTTCCTTCCTTTTCTATTTTTTGGAATAGTTTAAGAAAAATAGGTATTAACTCTTCTTTAAATAATTGGCATAATACTCCTTTTTTTAATTTTTTTTAACATTTATTTATTTTTGAGACAGAGACAGAGCATGAACAGGGGAGGGGCAGAGAGAGAGGGAGACACAGAATCTGAAACGGGCTCCAGGCTCTGAGCTGTCAGCACAGAGCCCGACACGGGGCTCGAACTCACGGACCATGAGATCATGACCTAAGCCGAAGTCAGACGCTTAACCAACTGAGCCACCCAGGCGCCCCGGCATAATACTCCTTTTTAAAGATTTTTCTGGCAGCTCTGACTCCTCTCCCCTTCATCCTCTGAACTGCTGCACACTATTCCATACTACCAAGGCATGCATTTCTTTTCTTCCCCTTTTTTCCTTTCCCTTACCTCCCAAAGCCCGAGACCACCAGACAATCAGAAGGAACACAGGGTAAGAAATATGATAAGGGTTGGTTGGGGGCGCAAAGGTATTTCCTCTTTCTCCCAGCTTGAGCCCCAGTTGTGTGTAAGTAATTTCTTATTTACCCCAAAGGAAAACTTGCTTGATAATAGTCTTTGTAATTGAATACTTGTTTATGATCACCTTTCTTGTAGGTATCTCTAAAGAAGAAGAGCCAAAAATATTGAGGCCCCCAAGACGGCCCCGGAAACCCAAAACATTAAATAACCCTGAGGACTCCACATACTATTATCTACTACATGTAAGTGGCTCACTCTTACCATCAGATGGGAGCCATTGCAGCCACTAAAGCCCCTCTTGCACATGGTCCAGGCCTCTCCTACAGTCCTGTAAACCCCCTGTCCTCCAGTAGTCTTCTCTGCTGGCCTGTTAATTGAGCTGAGATGTAAATACCAACCCAGAAAGAGAAGTGCATCAGAACAGGAGCTCTGCAGAGAGGGACTTTGGGTCAAAAGGCAAGTTTTAGGGAAAGAAGAAGAAAGGAAAAGAGGAAGAAGGAAACATTTACTTGAGCACCTTTTAAATTCTAGCACTAGAGAGAGGGGTGTTCATATACACTGTGACATCTAATCCTATGAATAGCCCTTAAGGTGGTGTCCCCATCTCACTGGCGGGACTACCCAGGTAGGCACTCCATAGCTATTGGGGTCTTTAGCTACACCGAGGTCTTCTGACTGTACAGCTCCTGCTCACTCCCTGTAACATGAGGCCTCACTGGTCCCACCCCTGCCAGTCTGCCCTTCCTCTCCTGTTCCTGCTCTCTGCAAATGCCACCATCATCCATTGGTGACCCAGACCAAGAACATGGGAGTCATCCTGGATCTTTCACTCTCTCTCATTCCTGACATCCAATCTGTTGCTCTAAAGGTTGGCTTCTACCGACCAAGGCTCACTCCTATTCATGCCCTGCCTCTGACCTCACAGGCAGCACTCTACGTTAGACCATCATTATCCCCCACCTAGAATATTTCAGGCTTCCAAGCTCAGCTTCTTCAGCCCCTATCAGAATGTTTCTCTAAACCGTCTTGTGACTGCGCTCCTCCCTTGATGATCCCTCTAATAGCTTGGCAGTTCCTTCAGTGCAAAGTCCAGATGCTGTGGAGGACCTCCTCCTTGGACCCAGGACTACTCTTCAGCCCCCTCTCCAGGCTCCCCATGTCCACTAGCCACAGTTAACTGCTAAAACCCTGCCAGCGAGTGCCTTTCTCTCATGCCCCTCAGTCCTTTGCACCTGCTGGTCCTTCCTTCTGCAATACTTATTCACTCTTCCACTCCCACTGCCGCAGAGAGAGAGCACTGGTTCTCCGTGCCCCCACTGCACCCAGAGAATGTTTCCCACCAATTGGAATTAAGTTTCCCAGCTCCTGGGCAGAAGATGGAGCTCCCACTTGCTTTCTAAGTCAAACAGTCTCCTACTCTTCTCTTCTCTCTGGTGGTTTCTCCCCATTGTCTTTGGAAGGCTCCTCTCCACCTTGGTGTTGCCTAGAGTTCAATCTTGGGCTCTCTTCCCCTCTCTTTACCTTTGGACAATCTCATGACCTCAGTTACTACTGATTCCTGAGTCTATCTCTGGCTATATCTCTCTCTCTAGCTCCACACTCAAATGTCAAACTGGCTAATGTTTGTTTTACATACTCTACATGGGTGCACATAGGCATCTGTCCTTCTGCACGTGCACGTGTGCACGCACACACACAGACACACACAGCTTTATTGAGATATGTCACATGCCATACAATTCACTTATCTAAAATAGACCACTAAATGGTTGTCATTATATTCAGGGTTGTACAACCATTGCCACAATCAATTTTAGAACATCGTCATCACCCCAAAAAGAAACCCCATGCCCATTAGCAGTCATTCCCCACCCACACCCTCCAGCCACAAGTAACCACTAATCTACCTTATGTCTCTGTTAGATTTGCCTATTCTGAACGTTTCATATAAATATAAATGTGCCACACATGGTCTCTGTGAATGAATGACTGACTTTTTATAAACTAGTAATCGGAATATTATCCTGACTCCTCCCCTTTCTCGTCTAGCATATCCAAGAATCTACTCTCATATCTCTTGAATTTCTGTTCTTCTCCACATCCTCAGCCCACAGCCTCCTCAGGCCAGCATTTCTAGTTGATATTTCTGCATCCCTCCTCTTACTGTTCTCTTGTTTTGCTCCCCTTCTCATTCATGCATCTTTCACATGGTAGCTAGAGTTGTGTTCTTGAAATTAACGTCTGATCATGCCACTCCTCTGATGGAAAACCTTGTAATCACTTCCTAGTGTCCTGTGATAGAGGGGCTGGGCAATATCAGGGCCTTGCTTACCTTTCCTTTACCTTCCTGTACCTCCTGATACTCATTCACCCCTCCTTACTCTCCACTACAGCCATTCCCTCCTGTTAGCCTGTACCTGTTCTTCATGTTGTCCATAGGCATTTGTCCCTGAACATGCTCTGTCCTCCGACTAAAACCCACTTCTTTTTCTATTCTCACTTTCTGGAGACAAAACGTCCCCAGTCCACATGTCTTTTTCTTCAGGAAGCCTTCCTAATACTCCCAAATCCCAAAGGAGCTTTTCCTGTGTCCTTCCTAAGTGGCCCATACTTCCCTGTCACCATGCTGTATCCCACCAAAGAGTGACTGATGTGGTTTCCATGAGGTCAAGGAGTTTGCCCTTACATTTAGCCTGCCACATAGTATGCATGCAATAAGTATTCGTGGCACAAATGAATGCAATGAAATTTGAGTAAGATACAATTAGAAGTAAATTAAGGAAGTGAAAATTCCAGATAGCTGCATTGGGCTGTTACTTGATAAAAATCTTGATTACAGATTTTTTTCTACACTGCCCTCCCCCAGAAGGAAGTAGATAGCCTGACATTTGTTTATGTAGTTAAGTAGAGAGAAGAGCAGAGAACAAGATTAGAAATTACTAGACATTCCCTATTAACCCTGAATATAAGTGGTAAATGATGCTCAGTGACCTTTATTAACTACATCTCAAATGACAATTGACCATGAGGGCTTCAACGACAGACGCCATCCTCGATATGAGAATTTATAAGAGCTCGAGATAAGGTGAAATGTCCATTGCTAACAACCACCCTTTCAGTGAGAATCATGCAACAGATTCTGAGCCTCACAAATGAGTCCCTGCCCTCAAGAAGTTTACTTCACTTTTGTACTATTCTTTTTTTAAATGAATATAAAGGGTTTGATAGATCTCAAATTACTAGTGACTGGAATTCTGTTTATAGCCACGAGTCTTGAAATCTGTGGCTTCAGTGAAAAATAAAACACGGAAAACCAGGAGATTAGTATAAATGACAGCACACCATGCGTTCCTATTTATCTGGCCCTTATCCAAATTTGGGTCATTACACATAGTGGGATCTGTAGCTGTGATAGGGCCCATGCCCTTGAACCATCAAAACACTGTCTATAATTTTAGCTGGGCTATAGTTGCATGGAAACGGGCACCAGTGGGCAGAGTGGGCTATGGCCAGGCAAGAACACAGAAAGGGTAGCGGCGGGCAAGGGGAACATGGATGGGGTGGTGCCCACTCCTCCTGCTGCCGCAGCCTCCTGCCAGTACAGGAGCACTGAATGCAACCAAGAGGTCAAGGAGTAGTGCCGAGACCATAACCACGGAGTGCTGAAGATAGGCATCTGCGAATCCTACCAGACACCTGTAGACAAATACATTGAGTATGATCCTGTTATCATCTTGACTAATGCCATTTTATGCAAAGCCCAGACCTACAGATGAATTCTTTTCAGGACTAAAATAAACATGCCTGGGAAACTCTGCATGTTTTGTTTGCTTTGTGAAGTGTACCTGAGGTGGTGGCCGCTTCAGGATTCAGACCAGAACACTGATCCTGACGACTTCATCGTGGAGCGGGATTTCCATAGAATGTTTGCAATTGTTTCACTAGAACAAATTGCCTTTTTTATTGGCATTTTTACTTTCCTGTGGGTACAGCGACCAACTGATGACAGTGAAAAAACAAATAAACCCAACTTCATTTTCGTGTTGCTGCTGAAAGCACGATTATCATCTAGCAATGGAAAACTCTTGCTGATTGCAGCCGTCATTTGGGAACATGACCACACACTCCTGTGCCTCAGACTCATTAGAATATTTGTCCTAATATTAAATTTTCAGGCAGTTAGACTGACCCTGAATATCAAATGAAAGCTCCCCTTGGCCAACCTGAGCGGCTTACTGGTGGAAAGCACCATGGATGTGTAGGAAGTGATTGTGCCATCTATAAATCTCCAGACTTGCTGAAGACTTGTACTCTTTATTATCTGTCGCATGATCCACTGCATCCAAAATAGAGAAGACCTAAAATCCAAACCAGGCTCCTCATTTCTGTTGAACAAAATGAAGCAAAGATTTGGGTACACTTCCTGAAAAAGAAAGCAATGGTTATGGCATTGAAACCCCCTAAAACTGCTACACCTCACCCAACCCGCCCCCCCGCAACCATGTAAGAAACAGCCAAACCACATACAGATACACAAGGACACAGGGAATGTTGCTGTAGGGAATGAGGTATGCAACAAGTGAAGATTTATATTTATACACAACTTCAGGTAAGCATTTGAATTGAAGAAGGAACATGAATTCATAATGTGCACATGAAAAGATCTATGTTTCCAAAAAAACCCACTTTCTGTAATTTCAAATGGCATTCATGAAACTCTTTCTAAAATTATTTCTATTTCAGAAATCTAGAAATTTAGAAATAGAAATAAATTTCTATTATACTACACATGTTAAACCTTTTCTTGATGACCCAAGGCCAATGTACGGAGCAAAAACGTTTGGATTTATTTAGATTTATGAGGTAGCACCCCATCTCTCTGCATTCTCCTGGCCCTGCTTCATTTTCTGCCTTAAATCAACACCAGCACTCTTCTGACAGTTGATGCTCTTAATCTCTTATATCTAGCAGATGTTGCTATCCTTGTGTCCAAAATCAGGATGAGCTGAGCCTAAGAAGCGTGCCCGGAGGACCTGGGCGAAGCACACACGCCCTGTTGTTTCCGCCCACGGTGCCTGCTCCAGCGCGCAGAGCTGTGCAGCCATCACAAAAAGTGACTCGGGGCCAACAGTTCCCTCACAAAATGAGTAACTAAACACAGTCCCATCAAAGGTCCTTCTGGTTTTACTCTTTTCTCCGGGACCTTTCCGAAACTGATAGGTAGGTAGTAGGGGTAGGTAATTGGGCCGCTCCAGTGTGAGGTTTTTTTCCTTCTATGTTTTGGCTACTTTCTTCGTCCTTGTGAGTCCCCCTAAGTAAATAAAGTGTTAGTGTTTTTCCAAAGGGAATGCAAGATTGTATCCACCAGAAAGTAGCAGATATGAATTTTATTTTACTCTATTTCTTCCTTTTTTTTATTTTTTATTTTTTAATTTTATTTAAGTCCAAGTTAGTTAACATACAGTGTAATAATGATTTCAGGAGTAGAATTCAGTGATTCATCACTTACATACAATACCCAGTGCTCATCCCAGCAAGTTCCCTCCTTAATGCCCATCACTCATTTAGCCCAGCCCCTACCCACCTCCCCTCCACCAACCCTCAATTTGTTCTCTATATTTAAAAGTCTCTTATGATTTGCTTCCTTCCCTCTTTTTATCTTATTTTCCTTCATTTCCCCTTTGTCCCTCTGTTTTCTCAAATTCCACATATGAGTGAAATCATATGATATTTATTTTTCTCTGACTTGTTTCGCTTAGCATAATACACTCTAGTTCCATCCATGTTGCAAATGGCAAGATTTCATTCTTTTTGATCACCGAGTGATATACCGATGTGAATTTTAAAGTTCTGTCATAAATGTATTTCTCTGCGTCAGGTGGGGGGGGAGGGGCTGTCGTGTAGCTAACTGAGAAACAGGTTCTTCAGAGTCCAGTGGGCAAAGACCTCTGACTTCCAAAGTCCTCCTCAAGAAATACCCTCCCCAGAATATCTTCTCCTTGTACCATCTTTATCTCCTTCTCTCTCTCTCTCTCTCTCTCTCTCTCTCTCTCTCTTCTTCAGTTCTATAAGAAACTGACAGGATATTTAACTTCTCTATTTTCATTTCAAATTTCAAGTCAGTGATTTATAATTTCAAAGCTACAATTGAGGGGTGCCTGGGTGGTTCAGTCGTTAAGCATCTGACTCTTGGTTTCAGCTCATGGTTTCATGGGCTCGAGCCCTACATCAGGTTCTACACTGACAGTATGGAGCCTGCTTGGGATTCTCTCTCTCTCCCTGTCTCTCGGCCCCTCCCCTGCTTGCGCTGTCTCTGTCTCTCTCGAAATAAGTAAATACAAATAAATTTTAAAAAAACTATAATTGAAAACATTGTTTGTCTTAGCAATAAACGCCACTAATATGAAGTCCCAGGTGGTAAAATTAGTATTCAGTCCTCTCCCTTGAGGGTACAGTTTCGTGCCTCCCTTTTGGCACCAGCTGCCAGGACACTAAGACAAATGTAAGGCCCCATCCTAACACACTCTTGACCTCTTTGTTCCTCATTTACAACTTCTACTTTATCACCTTGGTTGTGTAATTGCTTCCATGATAAACCACCTTAAATAATTTTGGGGAAAATATATTAATGAATTATATTTCATTGGAATATTCTAGCACAGGCAAGAGTGAAATAAAGCAGAAGACCGGACTGTATTTCCTCTTCTAAGAATTCCTGTAACTGGGAACCAAATTATATACACCATTTCCCAGAGGGAAATGCTGGTCCAGAATAAAAAATGGTCCTTACCAGCTTGCGAATTCAAGGGCAGAACATTATTTGATTTGTGGTGGTATAAAGGGAACCTCTGTCACTCAACATATTGCCAATCATTTAAGCATAACTTTGGATTATAGAAAATTGTTACTGAGAACAAGAGACATTTTTTTTCAGATAACAGATCAAGGAGGAAGGACCTCTGTCATATTAAAACAACAACAACCACAACAAATACTACCTGGGTTCCAGGGATCATTGACTAGACTGCTGGGGTCCATTGTATCTATGGTGGTAATGTAATTATTTGTATGCACCTCCCAGCCCAAGGCATTGGATCAGGAATGTAATAGGAAATGGGAAGGAGGGCATGAATGTAATTGATGTCCTGCCCCTTAACATGGTTACTTCTTGAATGGTCCACTCCCAGACTTGATGCATTTAAGCATTCCTTCTACCTCATCCACCCACTGAAATACCAACCAATAAGAATAAGTGAAACATGAACTGTTTGATTTATCCAACATTTTAGTGTATTACAAATGCTAAATCATGAGAAAAAATGAATGTGCCTAAAAAATACTGGAGAAAACCCTCAATATTTACAAACAATTATCAGCTGCCATTTTTATTATCTTGCCATTTTTATTATGGTGCCAGCCAACTTGATATCTGCATTAAGGTTTCCACACTTACAGTATCTTCAGCTTGTTCAAGGTGAGTGTCCTGTTTGTTCTCTCAGCCTAGAAGACATATATGCTCTTGCAACATGTAATAGGTGAGCTCAAATATCTTGAGGCAGCTGACAGTGAAACGCATTACTAGTGTTACAATATAAAAGATGATATTGCTTTGTATGTAAGGTACCATTTTGTTAGTGTTCAGATTGAAGTATTGATTAAAAGGTATCTAATTAAATCTAGACCTACATATTCTAATTTCTGCCTTGATACATAAATTCTCAACCGTGAAAACATTTTGCAAATGAACATACGTATCCTCTAGTCTGTTACTTTCATACCCTAAATGGGCTCTTAGTAAGTTACACTTCCATTCTTTTGTGGACTATTGCACCTGCCTTCACTGTCCACCCACCTGCTTTGCCAGCAGACAAAGATGACGTATAAGCAAGATGTCAAAGCCACCTAATCAGCTTGCCTAAATCACAGCGCATTTGTGATGGAGAGATGGGTTTTCCAGGAATTCTGACATAATTTTTCCCATTTATAGGTAGATGGACCTTAGGTAATCTTGTGTATACTGGTCACTGTGTGCTAAGCTCTTTTCGGCATGGAACGCAAAGATTATTTGCAATCTGGTAAAAACATAATCACAAATACATAATTAATAAAATTTGAGTGAATTATATTTCATTAGATTTTTAAAACATTGTGTCCATTTGCTTATTTCCAAATTGGCTTTATAAGAACAAATGTATTTATATATTAATATAGTAATTATATCGGTTACATTACATTAATCATAATATACTGATTTTTAACTTTTTTCTATTCCTTTTAGAAGTCAATCCAAGAAGAAAAACGAAGACCAAGGAAAGATAGGTAATTATTACTTCTAGATTTCAGTGCCATCTTATCAAACCAAAATATAAATCCATGTGTTCAAATTATGACTGAAAATCATCTATTTTTTTAAAAATCACCTATTCATATGTGTAGATTTGGAAAGTAGCATGCTCTCATACATTTATATGATGAATATGTGGTTTATATATAATTTAGAAGATCTCACCTATTGGAAATATGTTGAGCTAGCACAGTATGAGGCATACATTAAGAACTCAAATAGTTTGTGAATGAATTGTACTGTCCCAATTCAGAATTTGCTTTTCTTGGTCCATTTCTTGGTTTTGATCAGGAAATTGGAACACACCCATGTCCGTGAACTTTCTTTCCCCAAACCCCTTTTCTTTCTGTTCTTCAACACATGCTAAGTCTCATTCCTTGTAATGTTTATGGATTTGTCAGGAAACAAGGTTTGTGTCACCTGCAGGTGTGACAACTTAGATTCACACTAGTCCCCATTTCCTATAACATTTCAGCCCACCAATACTTTCCTAATTTAACATTATAACACTATTTCAATTAACTGACTTCCAGAGTGTGCTAATAACAACTGAGGCTTCTTCTACTAAGATGAGTGGACACTGAACTCCTGACTTATGTATCGGTGGCATTCTGAAAGCTCATTTGTAAATTGGTATCTGTGACTTGAAAAACACTTTTCCCCAGAAACACTGTAACACTTGGTAGTTTTCTAGACCTATATCTGTTTACCTCATATGAAGTCCCATCAGACCACAGGTACTGAGCATCACAGAACTAATGTGAGTAAATCCAGGAATTAAAATGGTCACGGACACACCTCTGTGTGTATGTCATGTGTAGGAATTAAAATTTAGCCCAGAAATTAACCCACTAAAGGCCAATGGTAAGGAAAGGACAGAAGGTTACCTGTGAAGGAAGTAAGGTAAGGTCATGAAACATTGTGTACATCCATGTACTTAACTGATGCTTGAGAAAATTGGAAAATGCTATGTGTTGGTACATAAAGGTAAGGTTTTCTCAGAGTGGCCCAAGGGGCAGTTATGAACCCTCTCCTAGACTGGCCAAACTGGAACTTTGTAATCACTCCTGTCTAGTAACTACTAATTTTGTACCAAGTTGAATGAGATTAAACCAGGAAAATGCTCTCTTAAAGGTGAGAGATGAGGGGTTTTTTTTTCTTTTTTAATTTATGGTATATACTGTCTTTGTGCATTTCAAGACTTCTCTTGTTTCTATTGACATGAATTGTTACTCCTAAATTATACTAAATAAAAGAAGAGAACAATATCCTATAAGTTTGAGTAGAAAAGTAGACTGAAGCTATGATGTGTTTATGTGTTCATTTACAGTCAGGGGAAATTATTAGATTTGGAAGATTTCTATTATAAGGAATTTTTGCCTAGTCGTTCTGGACCAAAGGAACATAACCCTAGCTTAAGAGAACGAAGACAAGAGAGAGAACACCAGCATCGATGTTTTAATGCTGATGAAAGGTAATACGCTACCTACTAAGGTATAGCATGTTCCCTGTTTTACTCACAGTTCCATTTATAAAGCACTGCCATTCTGTCTTTGGACTATAACAAAATATTCTCACTGAATGTTGCCTCTTAAGATTGATATGTTTAAAAAAAGATTGATATGTTATCTTAAAGTAAACTCGTAAGGATTATGGTCAGGTATTCAGACAACCCGGTTTTATACCTGTTTTCTTGGTGTCACTGTTAGTAGCACTCCCTTTTACTTTATTTTATTTTATTAATTTTTGAGAGAGAGGGAGAGAGAGAACATAAGCAGGGGAGGGGCAGAGGGAGAGGGAGAGAGAGAATCTTAAGCAGGTGCCACACCCAACATGGAGCCCAACGTGGGGCTCAGTCTCATCATGACCTGAAGCAAAATCAAGAGTCAGACGCTCAACCGGCTGAGCCACCCAGGTGCCCCAATGGCAGCCCCCTTTTAAAAGTACCTCACTTTGGGAGCCCCTGGGTGGCTCAGTCAGTTGAGCAGCTGGCTATTGATTTCAGCTTAGGTCAATGATCTCACGGTTCATGGGATCAAGCCCCATAATAGGCTCTGTGCTAACAACAGGGAGTCTGCTTGGGATTCTCTCTCTCCCTCTCTCTCTCTGCCTCTCCTCGTTCTCTCTTACTCTCTCTCTCTCTCTCTCTCAAAATAAATAAACATTTAAAAAAGTAAATAAAAAATAAAAGTGCCTCACTTCGGATGATAAATTACATGGCCATACTAATTACAAGCAACAAGCAACAAGTCAAAATCTGTGTTTAAGTTCTAACCAATGGAATTTTAAACACTTACTGGTTTCTCAGTTATGCTGTATATGTTCTCAGAATCCGCAATGTCAGACCAAAAAGTATCCGGAAGAAAGATTCACATAGAAGTATATATTTTGGATTTGATTTCTCAGTTTGCCATTAACTTTGCTTGACATTAAGTATCTCAAACCATTTTTGCTCACTTACTACTTTGCAAATGTTTTCCCCCGAAAAAATTCTTTGTGAAGTTTTGAAAGTGAAGGCACATAGTAAAATGCAAACATTGTATGTGAGAGAGAAACCAGAATAAGGACAGGCAACGAAAAGCTGTTTTGCCAAAATCCTGAACAAACGTCCTGTCAGCCCAGGGCACTCAGACCCCTCACCATCTCTTTTGCAGTGCGACCTGGTGCTTTAGAGTCAGAGAGTCTTACATTTGGATCCTGATTCTGCCACTTGGTAGACGAGTGACCTTGCTCACATTACCAGACCTCTCTAAGCTTGTTTCCACATCTGGGAAAGGATTACTAAAAATTGCCTCACCACGTTGTCCTAGAGGTTAAGTGAAACTATGTATGTGAAGCACTCAACAGGGGAGAGGCTCCGGAGATGGTGGCCTTTTTCATCTTTATTTGCTTTTCCAGAATCTTCTTGATTTCTGACCCTTGTCTCCAAACAAAATGTCTTTCTTCCATCTTGAGATCAAGAACTGTAACATATTGCCAGAACTTAGAGATGCTCTAGTCTAATCACGGGGTCCTACATAGGAGACTACGGAGTGCCCAGCAAGATTAAATGACTTGCCCCAGGTTCCACACTGAGTCAGTGAATTAAAACCCAAGGTTTGTCACTGACTTACCTGCTTCCCATTTTAACAACCCAGCCTGTCTCCTCTCTAGTATATTCTCCCCCTTCCCCCAACCACAGACACACATCTGCTGGAAAAATATCATATCCCTGAGTTTCTGCTGGTGTTCCAGCGGTGCCTGTGGATGTGAAGTTAGAATTCACCAGAATGAGGATGCCACAAGCCAGTGTTGGCTGAATGCTTCCTCCAGCTGGCCATTGTGCCGGGCACTGACTTCATCCTTATGGCAACCTTGTGAGGCAGTCACTCTCATTGCCCCGTTATATAGATGACAAGGCTAAGTCTCAAAAGTTTAATGACTGCAAAGTCACCTAGATAAAAAGTGAGGGGGCCAGAATTTGAACACAGGCCTTTTTGAGTTGAAAGTCCATGCTTTTCACCACTACCCTGTATTGCCTCCCCGTGCAAAGCCCTGTGCCAGGTGCTCGAGGAAGAGGTGGACACAGTGTGCATGTGATGTAATCTCTATCACCAAAGAGCTTGACTCTAAAGAGAAAGTAAAGATCTAACAAAGATAAACAAGGTAACCTTGTGTATACACACACACACACATGCACGTACGTACACACATACACACACACCATCAGTTTTTCCTCATTAGCCTGCCTTGTCTACATAGCACCTGCCACCACCTGGCATATTAAGGTTGTCTATAGCCCTCTCCCACACTAGATTAAACTCCATGGAAATGGGGGCTTTTGTTCACCTTTAGCCTACACTAATGGCTAATACTTAGTAGGTGCCACATAAGTAAATGAATGCACCTATGTGGCTGCATAGGGAGCACCCTTCTTCTCCAGGCAAGTTGTAGAGTCTAGAGGTAAAGTGGGTGGGGTTTCCCAACTCTACCTTCGGGAAAGGTGGCCCAGCAGCCTCACTGAGAGAGCTGACAGGACCCACAGCTAACTGGTTGATCAGATTTGGAAGGAGTGTTGGAGAGAAACATTTGAGTGGTTTTAAGATGAGAAATGATGGTTGTCTATTTAGGCACTTTGAATCTTCCTGTTTGAATAAAATGGGTTAAAAATTAAGGTACTAAAATATTTATTTATTGGTTGTGAGTTACTTCAAACCAAAGGAAGCTCGCCTGTCTCAACTGCACCTTCTGACACCTTACTTAGCTGTCATCCAAATACAGTCACCCTCCCCCCCCAACCCCCCGCCTGCTTGGGGAAAATTGAAAATCTGCTGAGAAAATTATGCAGCTGCGTTTGGCCTTTCTCCTGATGTTTTGAATGTGCCCTTCTTAAATGCCTGTGGTTGGGGGGAGTGGGAGGAATAGAACCGCCTAACGGGATGGGCGGGGCTGCGCTGCGCTCTGGCGCCGCTGACTTTCGGGCCCTGGGTCTCACTGCAGGTTCTGGGCGGAGGAGAACCAGGGGCTGGAGGAAAATGGGCCCGCAACCAATCCCTACGACTACAGGAGGCTCCTGCGCAAGACCTCCCAGCGGCAGCGCCTCGTGCAGCAGGTGTAGCCCGGCTCGGGGAGGCCACCGCGGTGGGAATGTGCGCGAGACTGCGGGGTTGCAGGAGCCAAAGCCCGGGCGCTGGCACGACCAGGCGCTGATGCCCCGGCCCTGACCATGGCAGGGGCTGCCCGCTGCGCTCGCCTCTCGAGTGTCAGGGCCAGCCTCACCGAAGGAGGAGGAGAAGTGAGAGCCTTGATGCCGCGTCTCGGCACTCCGGCACCCTGCACTCCCACCAGCCCGCCAGCTGGGGCATCCCTATCCCTGGCCCCCAATGTATCTCTTTGTTCACTCATTTGAGACTCCTGTGGACCCGACTGCGCCTGAGCTCTCGCCGATCCCTCCTCTCTCATTTTGGAAGACTTCAAAGATTTCTTTTTCCTTGGAAACCGCTCTCCCAGGCCTGCGGGACACTGGAGGGGCGAGTAAAACAAAGCCCGGTGGGAGAAGAGGCGAGGCGGGGGGGGGGGGGGGGGGGGGGAGCTTTGAAGATGAACTCCTTCTTAAACTCGCGCTTTCCCTTCCCTTGGTTATTGAGGTTATTAAATAAAGGAACTGCCTTGGAAAGTCCGTGGCTTTCGGGGCTGGTACGCCATATTCCCCTTTAGGGCTAGACTCCTGCTGTCCAGCTGTGCGGGTGCAGGTGCCCAGGCAAGGAAGTGACCGTGCCTTCTGTCTCCTCCAGCGAACAATCATCGCCTCCAGACATCCCAAACAAACAAAGTTAAAACCTGAGTCTTGCGGCGCAAACGTGACCTCCAGACAAATCCCCAAACCCCCCCCACACACTGCGCGCGCGCACACACACACACACCTTTGGTCCCACCGCTGAGCTAACTGTTGGGCTTTTTAGGTTCTTCTAGTCTGAAGATTTGGGGCGATCTCGGTGCCAAATTTTGGCGTATGTAAGAGGGAGGGGCAATGGGTAGGCAGAGAGGTTTTTCTCAGTTGATTGCGTCTTATTTTAGAACCTGGGTTGAGCCCTTCTATGGAACTGACACCCTCCGTTGTCAACGGGGTCTGAAGAGAGCGCCGAAGGATGACGAGGTGATTTCACGGACGACTGAACTGGGAGGAGGGTTCCGGCTGGAATAGGGCTTGTTCCTTTTGCTTGGTGTCCCTCGAGTGTGGGGCCCGAAGCCAGAAGACTGGATTGAGTGAGGACGGGTGGACGTTCGTTAGCCGCTTGCTCATCAGAAGTTAAGTACTCTCCAACCCAAAATGTTGACGCCGAAAGGTCCCCCAGAGATGCTCCTACAACCTCTTCATTTTACCGAGGAGACCCCCGAGAGGTGAAACCTCCCACAGTGGCCGGATCGAGCTCAGAGTTCAAGGGCGCTGTAGGCCCTGCACCTTCCCCGGGTTCTCCTTGCGGCCTCCGCTGGGGCTCAGCCCAGCTGACCGACGGCTGGGTTGTGACTTGCTGCAGGCTGGGCCTAGCTCAGGCACCGGTGAAACCAGCGCCGCGGGGCACTGTATACGGCCGAGGGGGAGAGAGGGATTGTGGACCCCGAGGTGAATCGAGTCCCTCCGCTGCAACCTACCCATCCACCTACCACCTACCACCACAAAGCCCTTGGGGGGCAAAGCTGAGCTCCGCGTCGCTACCAGGCCCCTTCTTAAAGCTTTTGAAGTGGCCTGTGTAGACCAGAGCCCTGGCAGTCCGGCCCTTCGGTTCTGGATTGGGAGGCAGCAGGCTCCCTCCCTAAACTCCCCACCCACTTTTTAAGTGAGATTAAAGGAATGGGAAACGCTTAGTGAAAGGTTTCAGTGTTTTTATTTCTCCTTTCCTTTTGTGTTTCTTTGTTTTCTCTTTTTCTTTCTCCCTTTTTTTACATCTCCTTTTCTTTCTTTCTTTTTTTTTTTTTCCTTTTTTTCTTTTTTTTCTTTCTGTCCTTCGACATTTAGGCACTGGGAAGACACAAGGGAAAAATTGTACCAGACATTCTTCACTGGTAGGCCTGCAATTCGATCTCTGGGTAAACCACGGACAAGAAATAGGTCAACCGAGGAAACCTGCCCGGGAGGGTATCCTCTGGAGCCTGGGTTTATCCCCCCACCCCCACCCCAACCCACCCCCTATTTGAGGAAGAGGCTGCGAAAGCTTTTCCCCTGAACGCTGGCTGCCTCCCTTCCCATTCGGTGGCTGCCTCCTTTGTGAACTAATGACTGTAATTATTACCTCCCCGAGCTCTTTTGTTATCTCCAACGCCAAACCCAAGAGTGGGGGGAGTGGGCTCCTTTGCGAAATGAAAGTCTTTATGAAGCAAATTGCCGTCTAGGGAGGGACCACGTTAAGGAAAGACAAATCAGATCCCTGAGTGCATTTGAAGTAGGGTGTGTTAAATAAAAAAATGTAAATACCACCATTAGATTCAAAGTACTCCAGAGCTGCGGGATTTAATTGAGTTTAAACAGCAGGATTTTAAGTCTCGTTTAAAAAAAAAAAAAAAAAGTTAAATCCAGGTGTTGTGGTTTCTACCCGCCTTGTATTTTAATCCGTTTCTTCCCTGAAGATTTGTGTTTTGAACGCTTGTTTTAAAGAATCTTTATGTTTTCGACCACTTATCCATAGCAGAATAGTTCTGCAACCCCAGCCTGGTGGGTTGAAGCAAAACATTAGCAGGATTTGGTGTGGATTTAAACAAAGAACTAGTCTCTCCGACTCGCATCTGCGCTGCTGGAGCGAGAGCTGCGGAGCTTCCCTGCCCGTGCGCATACGGCCGAACCAGGAAGGCTTTACACCCTGGCGTTGTTACCTGGGTCCACTGAAGCCAAGGGTGCCGGACGGAGGGGCCAGACTGAGACCTGGGTTCACGCCCACCAAGCACTGGCAGCCCGATTCAGGCTTCTCAACACCTAGGGCTTTGCGCCAAGCCTACCGCAGGACCTGGCCAGCGCCCTTCCCAGACACCGCTCCGAGGCCGCGATGTAGATCCTACTACTCCTCCCGGCTCGAGCACGTGAGAAGACAAAGCTTCATGGAAATAATTTACCAGGCCCCCGCGTGTCCGGGGACACAGGATTTGGGCTTGTATGCGGCCACCTTGGGCTCCACGACGCCCTTAAGTGAGGGTCGAGGGGAGGGAGCCAAGACTGAGGATGAGTCTCTGCTTCCGCAGCAGCTTTAATAACTTGACTCAGGAAGTCAGAGAAATAAGGGCTTATGAACAGAGTGGAAATGAATAACGCTCGCCCAAGGGAATGCACGCGGCAGAAGGCGGGATGCAACCCTTCCCCACCAGGGTCTTCCTCGCACTCTCTCTGAGAGCCCAGGAGCCCGCAAGGTGTACTTGACTCTGACCTCCGCTATCAAGGGGAAGCAACGCAAACTCAACGCGGCCCAAACTCTCAGGACGCCTTCCCTTTGTTTAACAGCTTTTAGAGAAAGGATATTGTAAGAGAGGAGAGATTCTGACTTTCTAGGGAAAGAAGAAAGCCCTTCTCACCAGGCCTCAGAAAGAGTGAATCTCGCCCTCCCCCCACCTCCAATTGCCCGGTATCATTTAGATTTTCGGAGGTGGGATGGACAGATCATTGATTTGAGACCCGCTGACTCGAGGGCCCAGCAGGCGATGCCTTCTTTCCGCCTCGGATTTGGAAAGCTCAGATTGCCTAGTTGGAAACTCTATGCAGGTCTCCCACGCACATATCGATTCTGGTCACACGAAAGCAGCAAAACCTTCCACGCCTCCGCAGGCCAAGGTCACCAAACGACCCGATCCCATCCCCCATCAGCCGTCAATGCTGACGACGCTAGTTGCTCTCCCTCGTTCCCCTCCAAGAAGTTTCCATTCCTTTTATTATTTTTTTCCCCAACCCGAGGTCCTCGGTGATAGGCTCCTGCATGGATTTTAATTGCCTCAATCAGCAGTCTTTCTCCCATCAGTCAGTCAGATCCTGGACGGTGGGCCCGGCGACTGCGCTCTCCGAAGCACAGGAATGACGCGCTCCGGACCGCCGCGCGGCTCAGTAGGAAGGCGTCAGTCTAGCCTAAGGAGCCGAAATGGGCCCTTCAGTACGTAGGCGCCCTTCCCCCACCGTCCCCTCCCCAAGCTCACGAACCGCTCGTGATTCCAGCCCAGCCGCCGAGGCTCTCGAGGTCACAGCGACCTCAGCACCGTCTTGCAGGAAGGCGGCGCGGAAATCGTGCCTCCTTCCCGGCAGCAGGAGCCAGACCACAAACAATACGCCAATCGATGCTTCTATGAGACTCATCGGGCCACCCTCTCCGCCTCGCTGAAGCCAGCGCGCAGTCCCAGCGTTAGCACTCTGGACAGCGCACCCGGGCCCGCGGGGACTGCCCGCCTGCCCCCCGCCTCGCGCTCCCCAGGGGCTCGCCCGCACGCCTCCCACCCACACGCTCTGACTCCAGTGCGTTCGCGCTGTCTGCCTCGCATCCTCCCTCTCCCATTTTTTTCTCTCCGCCGCCCCCTCATCCATCCGGGTTGGACTCCTTCTCCTTCAAATGCAGTCGGGTGCTCGGCGCTTTCCCATACCCTGGCTGCGCGGACCCTTTGGTCTCCTTCCCTATTCAACCTCAGCTTTCAGAGAGTTGCCACGTCTCTAAACCCTAATCTCCCCCCCCCCACACACACACACACACGCACACACACGCACGTTTCCTGTCCCAGTGTGACACCCACCCTCTGCCGCACGGCTGCGCGGGTCCCCGCGCGGTGCCCTCCTCCCGCCACACTCACGCACGCACGCGCGCTCAGGGCCGAGCCGAGGGCAGCTTGCTGACAGTTCGCACTCGGAGGCGACTTGCTCCAGTCTCACGGCGCTGATGGCAACTCCAGGCTCAGGCTTTTGGTCCTTCGGGTCTGAAGATGGCTCCGGGGATCCCGAGAACCCCGGCACAGGTAGGGATACCGGGGCCTGCAGCAGGCGAGCTTTGCGGGTGGACTGGGGTTTGCGGGGCTAGGGAAGACGGGAGCGGTTTTTCCACCTGCAACAGGAAACTTGGGACACTTCACCCTGCTCTCGGTGTAGATCCCTGATGGCCCAAGAGACCAAAACCCCACGGGCCCTTATCCCTTGGAAAGACACCCAAAGAATCACAAGCCCTTTTCAATGAAGTCTGGGAGAGCTCCCCAAACACAGACCCGTCCCCTCGACACCGAATTCCGTGGGCCTGGGGCACTGCCACCATCTTGGTGTCTGGACCCTGTAGAGGGATAGAGTGGCTGTGGGAAAAGGAAAAATAAATGGAAAAGAGAGAATTCTTGGTCTGGAAGGAGAGCCAACGGACAGCTTCGGTATCTAGGAAAACTCGCCGGACCAAGGCAGGAAAGGGGAGTTTGGCCGAACCTATTGGCACCTGGAAGGCAAGTGTAAAAGGGCTGAAGTATGGGCTTCTCTTGGAAACAAATCACCGAACCTAAGGTCGGGCTGGGCCGGGCCACCAGGCCCCCGCACCCATCCTGCACCCGCCCTTTGTGCGGAGCCCCAGGCAGCCCCTTTCCGGACCCCGGGCTTATTGCCGTTGTTCCCACAGAACGAAATTTCACACGTCCGTCTGCTGTTGTCTTTCTGACTCGCTGTCCTCCTGCCTGTCTTTCCTTGCAGCGAGAGCCTGGTGTCAGGTGGCCCAGAAGTTCACGGGCGGCATCGGAAACAAGCTGTGCGGTGAGTGCAAGTGCCGGGGGAGGGAATCGGACAAGGCCAGTCCCGCGGGGGCAATGTCACCTTCTTACCTCCGCATCCCCAACAGCGGAGTGGAGGTTTCCTGGCTGGGAGTGGGCAGGGGCGATGCAGCCGGGCCAGGCGGGCGGCTGACCAACGCGCTCCCTGTCCTTGCCTAGCCCTGCTCTACGGGGATTCAGAGAAGCCGGCAGAGAGTGGAGGGAGCCAGCCCGCGCGGGCCACCTCCCGGAAGGCCACCTGTGCCTGTAACCAGAAGCCTTGCAGCTGCCCCAAAGCGGATGTCAACTATGCGTTTCTACACGCAACAGGTAAAGGCGCCTCGCGGGGCCCCCGAATACCACGGCCCCTGGCTCGGTCCCACCCACCGCAGCCAGAAGGGACTCAGTGCCAGGGGCCTGACCCGAGGCGTGGAGAGGCAGGGAAGGGGCGGACTTCGCAAGAATCTTCAGCTGAAAGCGAGATACGACGGGCCTGAACCCAGACCCGGCCTCTACGTGGCGCTGGGCGCGGGCGTTAGGAGGGGATTCTAGAGCCGCGGCGTTCATGCTCCAGTGCTGCCTTCGGGTCTGCGGCTGGCAGAGCCCCCTCGAGCGCTGGACCTCGAGGTCGGCTTCTTGGTGCGACTGAAACCGATAGGACTTGGTTTCCCGTTCGGAATTGCTGAGACTTTCTAGGTCTTTAGATCGAAAGAGTAATTCGTAGCTGCAGTTTCACAGGGGAACTATTCTATTCAGGTGAGACCTGCGCAAGGTTTTAGTTCCTTGCGTTTACCCACCCAGTCACCTAAACATGCGCGCGCGCGCGCGCGCGCACACACACACACACACACACACACGCAGACTTAGGAAATACCGAGCTAACGTAATAGGCCAGAGACCTTAACATTGCATGCTCCACTTTGTCTGAGTTGCCCAAAGGCATTCCTCAAACATTTCTGATGTGACGTATTTCCATAACCACTTAAGATGATTTATTCAGATACAACATTTAGGACAAACCCCTCTGCAATAGATGAATGGAGGCACACTCCTTTTTAAAAAAAGAAAGCAAATACGCCATGGATTGAAATACAAGGATTAATTTGGGGTGTGGGAGAAATCGCAATTTCTCTTATTCCTTTATCGTTGAAAAATACCTCCCTTTTAAAGAAAATGCTCTGCGTTTCCTGAAGATTTTTTTTTTTTAACACAAAATCTCTCAGGCCAAAGAGAAATTGCCGAATCAAGATCTTGCCTGGACATTTTCACGATAAAATTAAAATGTGACATTTTGATTCCATTCTTTAGACCTGCTGCCAGCCTGTGATGGAGAAAGGCCCACTTTGGCGTTTCTGCAAGATGTAATGGGCATTTTGCTTCAGTATGTGGTGAAAAGTTTCGACAGATCAACCAAAGTGATTGATTTCCATTACCCTAATGAGCTCCTGCAAGAGTATAACTGGGAATTGGCAGACCAACCACAAAATTTGGAGGAAATTTTGATGCATTGCCAAACGACTCTAAAATATGCAATAAAAACAGGTATTGTCCAATCAAAAATAATAAAGCTCTTTTTTCTTTTACAATTTTTATTTTTATATAAACATTTTTCTGTTTGATGGTGTTACTGGTATTTTCAAATTTGCAAAGTTATTTTCATCACTAAAAAAAGTCATTATTAGAACGATATAAAACAAAGAAAGGTACCCTTTACTATTAATGTTAATGCTTCTGAAGTTGATAATGTCAGAAACATTATAAATGTATTAAGTATAAATCATCAGATTTTACATTGCACGTATTGGGCCACGGAGATTAACCACTGATGTAGAAGCAACCATTTGTCAGCAGAGGCCAGTAGAAGTGACTCAAAATGGAGAAAGAAAGGGAATATGGAAATGGAAGCTCAAAAGGCATGATCCAAACAAAAGCCCAAATACTAGAGGAGTGCTAGTAATTTCCATGGCATAGGAATGGTCAGGCATTGGACAAACCATCCCATATAATCACTGAAACAGAGGGATAATATTTTGGCATTGTCTCAAATGTTCAGGACTTCATATTTGAACCCCAGGATTTCTCTATTTTTAAAGAAATGTACACAAAAGAAAACACAATACAAACTAGCATAACAATTCAGCCATGTTATATAAGGATGTGTGCTTTTCAGCCATTCCGTATATAAAAAAAGAAAGTGGGTGAGGGAGGGGAATCAGATATCCTTATTTTAAAATGTATTTTCTATTTATTGCTTTTTCACAGTATTCTTCACACTTTATCCATTTTGTAGTCCCAGGTGTAATGTTTATTTGGGCACGTTCTAAGCTTTCATTTTGTCTACACAAAGTCGCTAGTCATCTCTCCCAATCGTGATTACCCCTTCTCTTCCTGCATTGTCTCTAATCATGCTGATGCATGATGGCACTACACTTCATTAAAGCAATAAAAATAAGTACGAATGACTTTCAGGAGGGGAAGAATACCTTGTGGATCTAAATTGATATGTAACCTTAAAAAGCTCTGCTAGCAAATAAAAATGTCACATGAATATTAATTACCACAGGAACTTGATCTTTTTATGTTGCAAATTTTTTGGTTAATTAATTATTGGTGTTACTCTAATCAACAACAAACATTTTAAGAGTGTTTGCTGGGTGGCTTTAAGCTACTGTTTTTGTTTTTGTTTTTGCATTCGGTATACCAACTGAGAGGGAAAGTATGCAGAGAAGAAGCCTTGGGAAATCGATTTACCGTATTATTAGTATCTACTTTTGTGAGGCTGTAGACTTGGAACCAGATACTAGGGAAAGGAATTTAACCTGGTGATTTCTATCACACTCGGTCTGTGGGATATGAATTTTGAAGGCTTATTAGGTCTCATTCTCAGTTATGTTCACAGAGAATCCACAGAATGTGTATATACTAGGCATTAAAAATGTTCCTCTTCCCAGCTTTTTATGTATCTGCAGGTGCAAATATGAATAGTGCTTTTAATTCATTTTTGTTTGACCTATTCCCTAACCTAATATTTAAATATCTTAATAGTAGGCTGCTCCCTATTATTTTCATTGCTACCAAACCAAAACGTACCTATAAAAGTGTTTTACATCTTCATCCTTAAAAGCTGGTGATGTCTGAAAAGCAATTTAAAGAGTTAAGACCATGGGAATTGCAAATCAGTGAAAGTCATCATTCGGTCAATGTTTCAGTTAGTGTCAGGAGAAGATGGACCAATTCAATATTTAGATTTTGCCATAATGCTTTTGAAACTGTTGGTCAAGTGGAGATCTAATGCATTTAAAGTTCAGAGGAAAATATGATGAAGTTGAATTTCTAAGCATCAATATCAATAATTATTTATAGCAGATGTAGTCTTCTGGTCTTCCCATTTCACTCCCAAATAGAATTTCAAAGAATTAACACTGGTCACCTCCTCTTTTTTTGACTTGCAAATTTACAGGTTTTTATGCTATACCTGGTATTTGACAGCTAGTAATATTTAGGGTCTGTAAAATAGTTACCATCCCTATGACTGTTAGGCATTTTAGTGTACCTCAGGAGATGCTTTTATAAAATATGTTATCACCTGCTTTCTACTGAGAGTCCTTAATCTAATTTCCACCTGGCCTCCAAGCATGGAGAGGCATGAGAGCCAGTGGGGAAATACTTTCAAATGAAGTCTTCATGTGTTTTTAAAATTACCCCTGTGGGAACTGTTGGAACAGAAAACTGAAAACTGCAGAGAATAATAGAATTCTGGAATAATTAAGATTTTCAGGGGTCATTGGACTTGGTGGTGGTGGTGGTGGTGGTTGGGGAGTGCAAGGGTTAATGTTGTCTTGAGTCTTTCTACGGAACCATCAGACAAAGAAATTGAAGCATCAATAAATGAGGCCGTCCTTGGGTGTGCGCTGCAGGTACCAGGAGAGCAGTTTGGACCGACTTTGGGGCCCTCCCCATCTGATTGTGGACGAGAGGGTTTGAGCTGCCTGGGGCTGGTGGCTCCCATAGCCTGCACATCCTTCCCAGCTGGAGCATTCCAGAGGCGCCAGCAGCTCTAATCTCACATTCCCCCCTCACTGCCTCCCTGGCTGCGACTGCGTGTGGCCACCGATTCCGGGCCCGGTGGGGGTGGTGGCAGCCGCGGAAGGCATGCACAGGGACAGCTGGCAGCCTCCCAGGCGGTACTTTTACACCCTTTCTTTCCAAAAGCCCTGCCTGGATTGCCTAGCAGCCTTCAGGGGTCACAGGAAGAGAGCAAATAGAATATTTCTGTAGCATACTTCTGCAGAAATCAAGAGAACACGTTGTTCTAACCTGGCAAACTATCTCCTTCCATATTTTCACATCACTATCAATGAATGAAAATTTTGAGGAGGAGAGATTCAGGTGAAATGGGAGACCAAGGTCAAAAAAATATAGGAGAAAAGAGTCAAGCTTGAAACATCAAACTTGTTTCACAGTTTTCCAAAGGCAGTCATCAGGATGAATTGACCTTTTGATACCCTGGGAACCCACATGCACCTTGAAATTTCTCTCCATTTTATGCGGAGGTTTTCATGCCAAAGTTTCTAGAGAGTTAAACAGTGTGTGATAATGGACACCAGATTCATCCAGAAAATGCATATGAATTGGGAGAGTAGATTAACGGATTGATTTGCTAATCGTTATTATTTTCCTCACTTTAAAGAAATGGCTCAGGGAAAGAGAAAATGAAGGGGCATCGGGAGGGGAGAAGCGGCTGTGACTTCAGCTGTGAGCTTTAATGAAATGGGGAGTCAATGAGGCAGAGACAGGAGAGGGTTGTTCCAGACAGCGCCCGGCAGCAGCAAAGGGGCTTTCTCACTTTCTGCGGATGCATCAACTGACAGGGTCAGCTGCAGAGGGCCTGGTAAGGAGCGAAAAGGTAGAAGGGCACCGTGCCACAGGGAGGCAAAACAATGCTGGAGAATGAGCGAGAGCCACACAAATCCCAGTCTCTTTGAAATGTGCCCTTTCCCAGCCCCTATCTTTTCTCAGTGTCTAATTGTCTAGCCACATGCCCGCGGCTGATAAGGGAGCACTCCAGTACTAGAGATAAGCTCTGTGTTGACTTTTGTCCCTGCTTTCCTCATTGCCTTCCTTTATCTTGTTTTGCCCATACTGGCTGGAGAGACTGTCATCCCCAGGCTTCAGACAGATGTCCAATAAGTGGCGGATGCCTTTTTATCAGATGCTATTTCCATAATTGATAATCTTCCAAAATGTGGGCTGCCAAACAAATCGCAGATTTAGAGATAGGCTTTTATGGGGCAAGACAAGGAATGGAATTCTGACGAGGTATTTACCACCACATTTTAAATAATGGCCTCAGGAGTATTCGGATGTCAACTCCTGTAGAGAGTTTTAGAGAAATCTAGAAGTTAATTAGATAAGCCTTGCTAATGGACTCATCCGTCCATTGAATATATCTTTACGTATCTTGTTGACAACACGGTGATGCTGACTGTATTCAGCTTTATTTTAAATCACAACTATGAAGAAGTTCTGTTGTTTATAATCAAATATTTGGACGGAAAAGAATTGACAAGAATTAGATTTGTCCATGCCATCTTTAGGCAATCATCACCTTTTGAATCCAGGGCAAATCATTCAACAGTGTCCTATTTTCTCATTTTTGCCTTGTCTTTTGTAATCATCAGCCATTTGTCACGGATATTATTATGAATGTTGGCATGCCTGGCGGATGTCATGGTATGACTGATTCCCAGAACAACTTCAACAACAAAAAAAGGATTTTCAGCAGCATGCGTGCAAACAAGAATAGCTTTGGATTGTACTAGCATTTTAGTTTGCAAATACACTGAAGGGATGCTAGGAGGTAAACTAGCATCCACATGGCAAACCACATTTGTTATTTTTTTATAGGATAACGTTCAGAGGAAGATTTTTAGAGTGTGTTTTAAGAAACACCATAACCCAAAATAGTCTGTCTCGTTACATGAAATGCTCCTTTGGGGTGTGTGTGTGTGTGTGTGTGTGTGCGCGCGCGCACGCACATGTGCACGCACACACACATGTTGGGTTTCTGAATACAGATTTCCTATTACTGAAGGATCTTTCAAGGTTCTTTAGCTAGAGAAATCATGTGTTTGAGAGGCATTTATTTTCACTTGGTGCAGTCCTGATTCTGGTACTCTGTTTTCTTCAGGGCATCCCAGGTACTTCAATCAACTTTCCACGGGACTAGATATGGTTGGATTAGCAGCAGACTGGCTGACATCAACAGCAAACACTAATATGTGAGTAGTTAATGTGTTTTGCTTAATCCAAGATAATTATTAGTGAGATTTCATAGTCTTTATTCAGCCTCTCCTGTGAAAATCTTTTTTTATCGATTAGCTCCTAAAATAGGGATATCAACTTCAGAAGTATAAGGGTGTTCAATCTAACTGAAGTCCTGATACATCTTTCATGCAATCAAAGCTATACAACATTTTTCAAACACAAAAGGCACTTTTTTTGGCATTTGGGATTTATAATTATATATAATATGAAAGAGAAATGGGACCAGATGCTGTTTTTTTAAATAGAATTACTCGGCAATGTTTTTTGTTTATTCATTTGATAAGTGACCCTTAGGCATTAAGCCAATAATTGAAGCTCCTAACTTTAGGAATATAGGAAAATGAGCAGTCCTTTAGAAGATGTAATTTTCTGTCTGCTTAATGCTATAATCAAAACTTGGGTGAATGTAGGGCTTGAAAAAGGAAATACAGTAGTTCTATACGTGTTGTGACGATGAATTATTTCTTTGAGTTGCATGCATAAAATGTGACCATTACTACATTTCAGGTTCACCTATGAAATTGCTCCAGTATTTGTGCTCTTGGAATATGTCACGCTGAAAAAAATGAGAGAAATCATTGGCTGGCCTGGGGGCTCCGGAGATGGGATATTTTCTCCTGGTATGTGATATTTCAACCTTTCTTTGTGGTTTTTCTTCTGATATGCAATGCCTCATTATGAACCTAGGAACAATTAAATACCTAGTCTGTGTTTCTGCTTAGGTTAAATGAGTTATGTTGATCAAAAGAATGAGTGTGACTATACATGACCACTGACCATGCTTCCAAGCAACTACCTCATGCTTGAGCAATAGTTATTTGTGTTCAGAAAGAGAATGAACAGGGATGACATTTAGCCAGTACTCCTACTGTAATCCTACACAGAAGATGTATGGATCATGTGGAACAAAGGAATAAAGATTCCTAATAAGGGAATTCGCTCTCTGAAACTTCCCACAATTAGTGAAAGGGTAGCCTCGTTTAATAAAGCATCCTGTTTCAGGATGCATTACGAGGCAGATCTCTGTAACAGAGCCTGTGTACCCTGTCCCTTTCAAGTAACAACCAGAGAAGCTGATTCATACTAATTTCAAGGAGGGTAGAGAGTGGCTTGGGAAACCATTTTTTGTTATTAACTTGTTTTATTTTTATTTTTTTTTTAATTTACATCCAAATTAGTTAGCATATAGTGTGACAATGATTTCAGGAGTAGATTCCTTAGTGCCTCTTACCCATTTAGCCCATCCCCCCTCCCACAACCCCTCCCATAACCCTCAGTTTGTTCTCCATATTTATGAGTCTCTTCTGTTTTGTACCTCCCCCCCCCGTTTTATATTATATTTGTTTCCGGGAAATCATTTTTTTTAATTTTTTTTTTTTTGAGAGACAGAGAGATAAAGCATGAGCAGGGGAGGGGCAGAGAGAGAGGGAGACACAGAATCTGAAGCAGGCTCCAGGCTCTGAGCTGTCAGCACAGAGCCTGACGTAGGGCTTGAACTCATGAACTGCGAGCTCATGACCTGAGCCAAAGTTGGCCACTTAACCAACTGAACCACCCAGGTGCCCCTGGGAAACCATTTCTTAAAGCTGAAACAGAGGGTGATGATTTCTTCAAGAGGTTTCTTCTTCCTTCTTTATCATACCATTCAGTCTTTTCCATCCTACTTTTATCACCAGCCATTGGATTCTAAGCTCCATTATCTACACCTCTTCCAGCCAAGAGAATCAACCTGACACAAAAAGCTTTGCCCTTCATTCCAGATCTGTGTGTGACCTTGGTTTGATGCAGGAAGAAATAGAAGTTAGAAAGGCAATGGGGAGAGAGTCACTGACCCATGGAAAATAAACCTGGTGTGCAGACTGTCACCTAATCAGTGGCAGGAGAGGGTCATCAGAAGGGGTCATACACTCAGTACACTGAGATTGGCCCTGCTGGGGGCGTCAAAGCCACACCTGCCATTATGTCAGGCCCAGCAAAAGCCACATCAAGATGTCCCTGCAGCAAACCTGCCAAGACAAGTGGATGATGAGGGAGAGAGAAAATAAAGAACAGGTTGAAAGAAGAAATTATAAACAAGCAACAGAGGCCTCAAGGATAGGGCTTAAATTAAGCAGCTTTACCCACAAGCTCAGATCTGCTATTATATTTTATGATTTTAAAAATACCTCACAATTTTTCAGGTGCAGAAGGAAAACATGTTAGTTAAATGGAAGGGAAAATTAGCCTTCTTTTTTTTTTCATTGAACACCAGTTGTGATGAATTTTAAGCTAGCCTTTATTTTGTAGAGGACTTAGTTTTCCTTTGGAAAACCATTCCCTATTGAGGGAATTTTGTCATCATTCTCTGGAACTGATGCTCGTAAGATATTTTTCATGAGGAATTAGGTAGTGTTCAGAGATCAACATCGTTTCTACCTCTATTCTTCTTCCTCTTATGAGGTTGGTGTGTGATTGAGAATCCTGGACTCTCTTTTAACGGTCCCTGGGAGTGGGAAGAACAGTTGTTCCTGTTGACCCTGAAAAATTGGCTAAGGGGGCTTGGGCCAGGCCTAATTTAGCTGGTCTTGGAGCCCACCCACTCCAGAAAATATACACCCAGAGAAAGAATCCTCTTCCGAAGCTCTGCTAAGCCAGGTATGGACACCCCCATCACGGGACACCTGATCATTTGGTCAGTCTTTCTACGTGACCAAATGATCAAGTAAAAAGACTTAACCTTGATCATGAGGCTCCTTCCCTGGATGCTAAAGATCCATATGCTCCCATGCCAACATGGAAGCCACAGATGCCATATGCTAAATATAATGTAGACATTGCAGAATGGGAAGGGGACAGAAGTAAAGGCCATTGGCAAACTGTTTCTGCCCTGCTTTCTACAAGCCATTACCGAGAGAGAGGGATTATAGCATCCTCACTTGCTAATGGATGCCTTTCTGGGTAGCATCCAGGCTCATTCCTGGGGTAAAGGGTCTTACAATTTAAAAGGTAGGAACAGGGAAAATCATACATCTTATGGGCCTGAGATCTGAAGGTCTTGTTGCCCAGGACTAAACACAAAGAGTTAGATCTGTGACTTGAATATATAACTCAGCTCAGTTTACCTTACACCTCCATCTATAACAACAGAGGATTTATGCTTCATGGAAAGTTCTTTGGGATGTCTAGAAGAAATCTGTTAATGTGATATCACATCTGGGAACCAAAGAGACCTGGAGTATTCCTCACTGCTCAGCAAGTCACAAAGGCTGAAGGAGAAGAAAGGGAAATCATGGCTTAGTCACAAACCTTTTCCTGTCTAACGGGATTTTCCTGATGTTTCAGAGCTTGTATTTGCATCCTTTCTCTGGAAGACGCATCCATCCTCCTGCCTGGGCTGCACAAAGCAGTCTGCTCTGTCTAGTGGCCCAGAATCCTCTTCCTTTCTCTCAGACCTACTGGATTTTTTTTCTTTTAGTTTTATGGTATTATTAACACTAATGCAATGTGCACATAAGCAGTCTATTCATTTTCTTCGCTGTGCAGCCTGGCATCGGGGTTGGTGACTCTGAGGGCCAGCTGGGCTGCTCTTTCCACAACAGCTCTGTGGCTCTTGGAGGAGGCATTGTGAGCAATCTCTGCACAGTAAGATTTGTTGCACATCAGCCACAATTCAAGCTTCTTGATGCTGTGGACTAGGAACTTCTGGAACCACTGGCCAGCATGTGCTTTGTTTTCTTGTTGCTTCCATAGCCAACGTTGGCCATCAAGATCTGGCCCTTGAATCTTCTGCACATCTTGTTGTCAATGCCTCTAGGGTTCTGCCAGTTGTACTTAATTTTGACACATCAGTCTGACTGGTGCCTGATAAACTTCGTGGACATCTTTTTAACGATCTTGGGCTTCACCAGAAGTCCGAAGGCAGCCATGATGCCAAGTAAGAGATGGCAGAGGACGAAGAGTAGGGATACGGGATCTTTAGAGAATAACTGAGTGGCAAAATGAGGAGTGGGAAAGCAAAGCTGGAAGCTTCTTGAGTAACTGTGCCATGTGACACACTTTCTTTGTGTTCACCTTTCCCTTCTCCTTCTGGCCTCCTTTCTCCCCAGCCTCTCTGACAAGAACTAGGGCAGTGCTTCTCACATGGAGGCTATTGTACCCCCAGGCAACACTTGGCAAAGAATGGAGAAGGTTTTTTTAAGTTTATTTATTTATTTTGAAAGAGAGAGCGCACACATGCATGCAAGCAGGGAGGGGCAGAGGGGGAGAGAGAGAATCTCAAGCAGGTTCCACGCTCAGCGCAGAGCTTGATGCAGGGCTCGATCTCACAACCGTTGAGATCGTGACCCGAGCCGAAATTAAGAGTCAGACGTTTAACCAACTGAGCCACCTAGGCACCCCGAGAAGTTTTTGATTGTCACAATTTGGTGGTGGGGTGTGTAGTGCTACCAGCACCTGGCAGGTAGTAACCAGAGATGCTGCCACATACATCCCCAGGGCACAGGACAGCCCCCACCACAAGCAGTTATCCAGCCAAAATACCATCAAGTGCCAAGACGGAGAAACCACACGCTAGAGTAAAATTTCCTTTAATAGCTGATCCCTTGCCCAGCAGCATCCTACGCACTCAGCCTTTCAGACAAGGTGTCTGTTCAGAGAAGGCCTGACCTGGATTTTGCTTGCCCTGTGTCTCTGGGGTTCAGAAGAGGTAGAAATTTCCCTTATTCTGACGGAGCACAGAGCCAGGATCTGGGTACTGACTGCTCTGTGCCAGCCTGCCTGCTTGCATCAGAGCCCAGGGTTCATGAGGCAAAAATTGTGGCCCTACGTGGGCCATTCATTTTGATTTAAAGAGCCCTCTGCTCCTCAGCCACCCAAAGGGAAGGGAACTCAGGGCACCCACATCATGGCTGAGCCCAGTGTGTCTCCTATGGGGAAAGGAGGAGATAGTGCCTTCACTCCGCCACGTGGTGTTACAGCTTCCATGCCAGCGTATCCATGTTCATGCACAACACTCTGTCTCTTGGTATAGCAGAAATCCTAAACTTTCCAACAATCTTGGGGAAAAGCTCCTTTGCTTGTCAAAGGAGACCTTACTTATATGATGTAAACATTATGGTATGAAATCCTTGACAATCTTAGAATGACACAAGAAAAGCAATGCAATATAGACTTAAAATTCCCTTCGTTTTGTGTTTTTGCATCATTTTGAAATGAGATTTTGTTAGCTGTTACAATTATATTTCTGTGATGTCTTTGGGAGGGAAGAACTGTTGTGGGGAAATTAACAGAAGAGTATGATGAGATGGGCTTGGATGTTTATCCTCATTCTGTAAGGATTATTGATTAACAGTCCACACTGTGAACTGCAACTGATTTTGTCTTGGTGCAAGTGCAAGGCATTGAATGAGTCAAAATGAAAAGAAATGTGTTCTCCATCAGGATAGAAGTAGGATTTTCACAGAACTAATGAAGAATGACCACACTCACAAGGTGGGAAGGAAGGCAACAATTTCTCAGTTCTTAAGAACCGCTTCAAAGGACTCCCAGCAAGAGCAGAATCAATCGCCGTTCTCTTTAGCTGACAGATTTGGGGTGTGGAGGGGTGGCATCCAACCTGTGGTTGGGCCCAGTGCTCCTTTCTCTGGACCCTCTTAGCCTGAGGATTCAGTCTGAGTTTGAGGATTCAGTTCAAAGGAAAACCAATACGATGGCCTTCTCCTGTGTCCCAGGAGGATTCTGGGTCAGTGGAAATGAGGAATGCTTCTTGCATGTGAAATGATGTTGATAATAACTAGAAAAGGTAACTGTGTGTTGCTGTTACTTTAGGTGGCGCTATATCTAACATGTATGCCATGCTGATTGCACGCTTTAAGATGTTCCCAGAAGTCAAGGAGAAAGGAATGGCTGCTGTTCCCAGGCTCATTGCCTTCACATCCGAGCATGTACGTGTTTCTGTTCTTTCCAGGTTTAAGGTTTTCATCTGTAAAGCCCAAGTGGAAGGAGTCCTATTTGGAAACGCTTTATCCCCAGAGGTTCTCTTCCTAGAAGATACTTCTTGGGAGAGAATTTGGGGAGGGAGCAGCTGAGTGGTACGATGGGGGAAGCCCTTTCTCTTTGAAATTTAGGAAAACCTTCATAGAGAAAGCAGAATGTTTTTCCTTCTAGTTCCTACCCTTCATTTTTCTGTAGTAATGCTGTATGTTGGGGGAAGAGGGAGAGGAGAGGCCAGAGTGACTATGAGCTCATTTGGACAATTGATGCTGTGCCTACATAACTCAAAACTCCAGTATGTCCTATTGATACAATCTTTCTGTATGAAAATTCTGATCAGATAGTCTACCCTAATGGTGTCTTGAACCATTTAATGCTAGTCTTTGGGAGGCTGAATCAGAGATTTTTATCACTGTAGAGAAATGGCCTAGTGGTCATATCTCTCATATCTCATCTCTGGGTCAGTTCTGTCCCAGCCAATCACAGGCTCCTGTGCTCTGCTATGTAGTTGTCCAGGTGGGGTGCTGAGAGCTGGGTCTTTCAGCTGAATGCCACAGTGTGGTACTCCATATTCTTTCCATGGCTTTAGAAGAGTTAATGCCATTCTCCCTACTGTCGCAGGCACATTGAAAAAAGTGGCCCACCCTATTTACATAAGCTAAACAGCGTCAGTCTGTTAGGCCTCCAGCTTACTCTCCTGTGCAGAGATGGGGCCACACACAAGCTCAAAGCAGCTGTTTGAGCAAAATCTTGGTTCCAGATTCTCCCACCAATGGGCCCAGCAGCAAACCAGAGGCTGTTCTCAACAGGCATTAGTAAGCATTACCAGCCATGTAATTCCTGAGATTTTCCTTTCACAACCTCTTCCTCAAAGTAGCCTAAAGTTTGGGAAACAATTGCCTCAAGGAAGATCAAGAAGCCCTCTCATTCATGGTGGGGGAAATAAAGAGATGGGGGTGGAAGAAGGGTCTATAGGGAAACTAGGGGCTCCTGTAAAGAGACATCAGTGGGGAGATGCAGGGAGTCATAGTAGGAGTCAAGGCACATCTCCTATGGAACTTTTCTTTTTCTTCTTTAAGTGGTGTGTGTGTGTGTGTGTGTGTGTTCATAATAAGGAAACAAAGGGCAAGTACGACTGGAAGCCAGTGAATACAATTCACAATTATAGCAGTGGCCATGGAATCAAAGGAAACTAGTGATTTATGTTAACAAATGATCTTTAGCATCTTGTTTTTAATCATGTTTTAGTATTTTGTTTTGCCCTTCCTCAATTTACAGAGGTCAAATTTAGCAGAGAAGTCCACAGCCTCAAATTACCTGGTGTTTTACTTCCTATTGCTGCTAAAACAAATTACCACAAACTTAATGGATTAAGCCAACATAAATTTATTATCTTATAGTCCTGAAGGTCAGAAATCTATGGGTCAGGTAACACTGTGTTCCTTCTGGAGACCATAAGGGAAAAATCCGTTTCCTTGCCTTTTCCAGTTTCTAGAGGCCAGCTGCCTTCCTTGGTTCATGGACACTTCTTCCAACTTCAAAACCAGTAAAACATCTTCAAATCTCTCTCTTCTTCTCTCTCACTCTCTCTCTCTGACCTGTGCTTTTGTCACCATATCACCTTCCCTCACTCTGACTCTCTCTTCTTTCCCTTATAAAGACCCTTGTGATGACATTGGGCCCACCCAAATAACCCAGGACAATTTCCTATCTCAAGACTCTTAGTTAAGTCACATCTACAAAGTTCCTTTTGCCATGTAAGGTAACATATTCTTAAGTTTTAGGGATTAGGATGTGGACATCTATTCAGGGAGGGCATATTCAACCTGTTAAGCCTAGTACCCCACCATGAGATAATTTTCATTTCTCAACTTGTCCACAGATAGAAAATCATGATATAATTTTTTCCAATTACTATTTCCCTATAGTATTGTGTCCCAAAATAGTTAAATGTTACTCTGGTCTCAGCCTCAAAAAATTCAAATGATCTTATATTGGGCATCTTTTTATTTTGGCTTCCATGCTGTTTGCACACCACGAAATGAGGTTGGTCGACCAGCAAGCTGTACTATGCTGTCTGGTGTCTGCATGAATTTCTTGGCTCAAGTTTCATGGAAATTGACTTAACCTTGCCCAGAAAACCCGGGTCATGTGGTGTAAGAATAATTTTGCTATGCCTTCTTTTTTTGATATTGCAAACTTAGAGTCTACTTCTTCACTTCTAAGCAAAAGAAAGGTGATTCAGCTGTACAATTACCGTTCAATTTTTCCTCCTCCTTCTTTACCTCTATCCATGCATATAATTATGAAAGAACATTTGAATTATGAACTTTTCCTAAAATAGCAATTGGTTCTAACTCTAGGCTTATTTTTTGACAAGATGAACTCTTTTTCTTTCTTTTTAAAAAAAAACTTTTTAGCATTTATTTGTTTTTTGAGAGACAGAGCACAAACAGAGGAGGGACAGAGAGAGAGAGGGAGACATAGAATCCAAAGCAGGCTTTAGGCTCTGAACTGTCAGCACAGAGCCCAATGCGGGGCTCAAACCCATGAACTGTGAGATCATGACCTGAGCTGAAGTCAGACACTTAGCCAACCGAGACACCCAGGTGCCCCAGATGAGCTCTTTATCTAACGTATGATACCTTATATATGATAACTATTTGACAATTTCCAATACACTTGCAATATACATTAACTCATTTGACTCACACAACAATATCATAGGACAGGCAGAGCAAAGACTGTTATCAGCATTTTTTAAATGAAGAGGCTGCAAGTAGAGTCAGGATTAAATGGGTTTCCCAACCCCCAGGTCAGTGAGCTCCCTGCCCCAACTACCAATGTAGAAACCAGATTAAAATATTCAGCAACAACATTTTGTATGCCATATCTCATCAATTAATTTAATATTTTATACTTTCCCAAATAAAATTTCCACCAGGTGCTTTTTCTTAATGTGAACGTGATGCTAAATTGTTACTGCCCCTACCAAAACAAAAAATACCCTGCAACCTTCCTTATTATCTCATAGACCTGGGCTGGAGGGGACTTTCAGAGTTCACTTAAGGCACTCCTATGGCTTATTGAACTCTTGATCCAAACCATTCTGTTCAGATAAGCCCTTAAAAGTGAGCCCTACCCTTGAAGCTCCAGGTTGAGAGGTAATGTGACCCCTATATCTACTTCCTTTGGGCTTTAAACCTCAGGGCCATTCCATCCCATTCATCACTTAGTGTAGTTCCTTCCAGCTTCGGGCCAGGCCGTATATTCCCTTCATCTTTTCAGGTTTTACAATCACCTTGTCTCCACCAGCCCCAGAAATAGATCCCCACAGGCTGAAGACAGAAGATTACCAAGTCATGTCTCAAATGCCTTTTTTTTTTTCCAGGCCAAACAATTTCCATCTTTGCATGGAAGTTCTTTCCTGAGTCCCTTACCTGCAGGGAGAAAGGATGAGTAGAAGAGCTGCTTTGTGGATCCCTAGGGGCGGGGGTGGGGGGTAGGACAATGGCTATGGCAGAAGCTGCTTTAAGTATTATCTTTCTTCATGTTATTTGAGAGTTTCCAAGGCCCAAGACTTTTGGAGACTTAAATGAGAGCCTTATAAAGCAGTCACCGTGGGGTGCCTGGGTGGCTCAGTCAGTTAAACATCCAACTTTAGCTCAGGTCATAATCTCATAGTTCGTGAGTTCAAGCTCCACATTGGGCTCTCCACCATCAACCTAGAGCTCACTCCAGATCCTCTCTCTCCCTTTCTCTCTGCCCCTCCCCTACTCACTCTCTCTCTCTCTGTCTCAAAAATAAAATAAACATTTTAAAAAAAAGCAGTCACCTCAGCTCCTGTAATGTAGGAAACTCTATATAAATGTTAGGTAACTTAAAAAAAAAAAAAAAAAAACTATTTGTAGATGAGGAAACCAAGTCCCAGAGGTGATAGATGCTTTGCCCAGGGTTTCACAGCCAGTCAATGACAGAGTCAGATCTAGAATATCAGTTTCCTGATAATCCCAGTACCAGTCTTTCAAATACTGGGTTGGGTGATCTCTACACCACTCTAGCTGGCTGCTCTAAATTCACGTGGTAGCATCCTTTCTGAAATCCTGTTTTCCCCATGTTAGTTCTTCTAGTGCTAATATAATTTTCTAATCTATTGAGCCAGTTACTGACTTTTCTTCTAGTCTGAGCACTGAGTTTAAAACTTGGACCTGTGTAGAGCTATAGGGATAGAAATGACATTAAGAAAGTCTTCCAGCATCCAACCAGAAACATCACACATTGAGGAAGGGAAGGGTCATCTTTTGTTTTCTAAATGATCCACACTGTCTCGCTCTTTTGTAACCCACAGAGCTACCCGTCTCTTTTCTGGATGCCAACCCAGACTAGAATTTTCCCATGATGATAAGGAGGGCAAGCTATTAAATTTTTGTTTGTCCAAATCCAACTGTTTTCTTGAAATTTTGAACAGGGCTGAATTAAACAAATAATATTGCTATGAAGAACATTAGAAGAAGTAAATATATCCACTAAATTGAAATAAGAGATAGCACATAAGCAAAGAGTTCTAAGATTATTTTCCTCCACAATATGGAATCACAAAATCTCAGAATTGGAAAGGATCTTAAAGATTGGCTGGTTCAATACTCATCCTTTGCTGAAATCTCATCGTTGTCACCAAATCTTCAGTGATAGAAAAGCTTGGCAAAAATTAATCTGATGGGTTTTAGGTCCTTTCTTGAAAGTAGGTTTAGAGGGAAGTTAAGACTCTAGCTCAATAATTTATATCTCTAGCTCTGAATCCTTTGAAAGCCCAAACTGTGAGCTTCATTCCAAATTTCTCTTATTTCCTTGTGTGCAACAAGCTCTTCCAGAAAGAATTTCAGTGGAACAGCATAATTGCATTTAGGAAAACTGTTCTTCAAATCAGATTACAGGTACTGGGATCTTTTACGCAATGGGCACAACTCACTCCGCTCTTTACAACTAGTCACCAGTGTTCTGCAGAGCCCCCTCATGGCCTCAACCCACTTTGGGAGGGAGATGATTCTCATAATTGTTTAGAAAAATGGTTTTCACATAAAAACACTATAGGAGAGGCTTCAATTCAAAAAATAGATGTCCTTTATGTTTAAAAAAAAAACTAAAGGTGACCCAGGCAGCTTGGAAACAGACAGCTCCCATGTAATGCTCCCATCAGACAGAAGCTTCACCTGACAGAACTTCAGGAAATGAAACTGTGAGCTAAAACCAGTTTACCTTTAGCCTCTGCATTCCTACTTCCTATTCATTTCAGGGCCATCATCACCCCTGTGTCATTTTCTCCCTCTACTCAATCCCATGAAAACCTACTCTCAAGAAAGAGCCTGAGAGCCCTGTAAATGATTCGTAAAACCTAAGTGCCTCTCCTGGGGTATTTCCGTTGCAATAGGAGACAAAAGAAGGGGTCAGCAAGGCACAGGGCACCATGGGGCAGTGGGATGTTTTCTTTATACCTTCCTTCATTCACTCAGTGCAATATGTGCCAGGCAATGCCTCAGGTACTGGGGAGGCAACAGTGAACAGAACAGACCCAGTGCCTGCTCTCAGGGAGCATATATTGTACTGTGGGGGAAGGAAAGGACAGGGGTCCGGAGGGGATAGTCACACTTCTCAGTGCCCCAGAGACCACACTGAGTGATCACTGTAAGGGAATACATGCTCAGTGCTGATGTTCACATTTGTCACCAGCTGTCATCCTTGGATCTCTTTTCATGTCAACTGAATCTCGATACATATTATTCTTTTCTTTTAGCACTTACTTAGAGCACAAGCTCACAATGGGTGACTTTACACTGTAGAACTATAAGTGATAAGGTACCAGCTTCCCGGAGGTGCCTTGTATGCAGATCCATATCACATCAGAATCACATGGAGTCTCTGAGAATGTGGTTGGGTGATCCCCTATCCTCCAAATCATTATAATTAGAAATCAATGAGGTGGTCTCACAGAGTACAAGCTTCTTTGTAAATCAGATGATTTAGAAAGTAGGATGCTCTTTTAAGGCCACTTGATGAGTAGAAGCAAGGACAAGGACCCAGTCTAAGGCAGAAAAGGCTATCATTTTCATCAAATCTCAGGATGTATAGGGGCAAACCAGTAGGTGTATGGAAGGAGTGTGGAGAAAAAGGAGGACAAGGGAAAGACTGTTGCTCCTATAATTGCTGAGCGGGGAGCGGTGTCCAAAACATGCAGAGGGGTCAACGAAGCAGATTTCACCTCTTTTGTAGGTTGGGCTTCACGACATATTTGTTGGGGGTCCTGCTATGTAAGGCCCCCCATCCACCTCTGTTTGGTGTTCCTCCAAACATGCTTCATTCACTCCACTCACAAAGGGGTTCAAGTCCAAGGATAATGAATAGACCTTAGAGATAGAAGATAGAGCTTTTGACAGAATGTCAGAAGAGTCAAGAACTGACATTTCCAACCTAGTGTGTCCTTTTTCTTTCCTTGTTTGAAGTTTTGAGTTGCTTCTTCCCAAAATGGCTGATCTGGCTATCAGGGCCTACAGCAGCTTCCTGCTTGGGAAGGACCCCATCTTGGGCCCTTTGGGATGGATGTCAGGAAGATCTCTGGACTTGCTTTTAGAATGAGCTTTAGATTAGAGGTGTTGGGGTCTATTTAGGCCACCATCATCTGGCCCCAATCACCAAAGCCACACCTCAATATTGGGATTTGTGGCCAGAGATTTGTGTCAATAAATAGTAGACATTTTTCTGGACTTGTTCTCTGAGCATATGGTCAAATTTGATAAATCCGTGTTAACTATATACTACAGCTAAGTCCTTGCCCTCATGTAACCTGTGTTCTAGTAGGGGACAGATAGTAAACTAATAAATATTTGCTTTAATGCCACATGCTGACAAGAGAATGGGGCAGTAGTGGGCTGTTTTACAAGATGCTCATAAAAGGTCTTTGTGGAGGTGATATATAGCAGAGACCTACATCGAATGAGGGAGGGAGCCATATAAATGTCTGAGGGAAGGATTGCCCAAGAAATGGAATGGCAAGTACAAAGGCTGAGAGGCAAGAACAAGCTTCGTGAGCGCACAGAAGACTAAGAAGACCAGTGCTAGCAGTAGAAAGAGCAAGAGGAGGCAAGGCAGGTGATGAAATAGGGGAGGTAGCAGGGGACTGAGGGCCGTTTTAAAAACCTTTGTGTCCGTGAGCTTAGCAGAAGCTTTCCCTGAGGCCCCGTGGTCCACTAAGTAGTTGAATCTGAGCCTCCGTTAAAAATTTGGATGTGACCAACAATGGCTTGACATAGTTATAATCAGGTTTCCAAGCTGCTTATCTAAATTGTAATAGAGGGAGAGAAACCAGCATGTCAAGAGACTGAAGTGGTTTGTCTCAGAGCTTTTCCCTATTCACCTTATTCTCCCACCATCCCTAAAGACAGAAAAGATTTATTGTCCCCATTACTGAAGGAAGGAGCTGATGCGTACCCTCTAGTCATAGGGCTAGATGGAATGATGGAGCTCATGCCCCTGCCCCAGCCTGTGGGCTCTCACCCCCACGCATTCTTACTCTGGATAATCTTATCCTACCCAAGCCCAGAAAGCCAGCTTATTTTTTTAATTACAATTATTTTATAACTATACAACCCCATGGTTACTTGCACATATTTTATTTATTTTATTTTATTTTGTTTTGAGAGAGAGAGAGTGTGCATGAGTGCACATGAGCAGGAGTGGGGCAGAGGGACAGAGAATTTTAAGCAGGCTCCACACCCAGTGCAGAGCCCTATGTGGGGCTCAATCTCATGAACACCAAGATCATGACCTGAGCTGAAATCAAGAGTTGGACACTTAACTGACTGAGCCACCCAGGCCCCCCTATTTGCACATATTTTAAATGTCAGCTGAATCATGTAGCCTGTATCTAGATTACTTGTGATTTTTTTAAAAAAGGATAGAGAAGTTAATCTCCCATCAATCTTGGATTTTCATTTTGTAAAAAAATAAAAATCAGATGGGTTTTAATATCTATTACCCAAATAGAAATATGATATAGTTCTAAATAAGCCCTAGATTCTAGCAAGTCTATTATTTTTCCAAGATCAGGGTGGAGGAGATACGGGGGATATTCATTAACTCATTCCCCAGCCATTCTGTTGATGAATGACTGATCATCACAAGAGTCTTGATGATTTGGGGACACATCTGAATCCTTGTAGCTTGCAATTTTTGTTCACAGCTTTACCTTCTGAAGCCACCCAGAACCATCTGTCCCTTTCCTCTTACCTTGACACAGCCCTTCAGATATGAGGGCCACCCATGCCACATGTCCTGGTTGCCCTCTGCCCATGAACAAGCATCCTCTGAGCTCTCTTCAAACACCTGGTTTCTGGGCTCCTCAGCTCCCAGCATGCTGCTCTGCTGTGGTTCATCAACAAGTAGGTCCATTAAACATGGTGCCAAGGATTAAAAATGACTCCCGATGTGTTCTCACCAGCACAGAGATGTGCCATTTAAGCTGTTTTCACTGTTTCTTCCTCATTAGGTAGTGTCTTTTTTTTTTTTTCCTCTGGCTCCTTGCTCTCCATGGTCCCTTGCTATTTGTGGATAACATCTAGTGATTTCCCTGCTCTCTTTCCTGAAAATGTAAACAGGCTCAGTGTTCGGTACCTAATCTTCTTTTTCATGCCTCATATCCCTTTTCGTTCCCCATCTTGAAGCCTTCTATTTGGGCATGTGTTTTTTCTTTACGTGTGTGGCATTTGCTAGAGTGATCAATTATCCTAGGTAATTGCCCCTCATTTGAGAATCCCTATTCTTTCTCATTAAAAAACAGACAAGACTACTTCCTCTCATTGACCAGGTGCACCAGATCTCTTACTTAGAGAAACTGCCATTTGGCAGTTTAGTACTATCAAAGATTTAGGAAAAACAAAAACAAAAACAAAAGTAAAACCAAGGACTCACTGAGGTAGTAGTAATTAGTGAAAGTTTATTGTGCACACGCCAAAAAGAGACTTTGCAAACCCAGAGCGCTCAAACCAAAACAGGGTATGAGACTCCGAGTATATTGTTACAAGCAGTTTATATGGTGTGGTAGCAGTGACTGTTGACTCTTCACAGTGACTGGGAACAGTATTAGAATTCTCTGAAATGAAAGAGCATTGCCTAGTGGTTACCTCATATCAATTTGGGGGAACAATTTAAGTTTCTGTTATGATTTTCAGAGGCAGAAGCAAGATGTGACCCGAGTTGTTAGCCTCACTTGTCATGCAAAATAAGCTAAATTAAGCTCTGCTTGTAGGACTAAACTGATTTTGTCTGCTCAGGAAATTTTCAAGTCTGGCCACCATTTGTGTTTGGTTTTAACAGTGCTTAGGAGCTCCTTCACTGAGGGACTTCATTTGAGTGGTTTGTGCTTGCTCAGTGGGCAGCTGGTCCCTCTGTTCTGTGCCATTTCCCCCTGAGCTCTTTCTTCTGGGGGTCACCCGGGGATCTGCTAACGATGCAAGAGAGGACACTTTTTTGTGTTGTTGGGGGAGTCATGCATCTTTACAAACCCAGTTAAGCTTTCTCTCCTAGTTCCCAGGTATCTTGGTAACGACTGTCTACTTCGTCTTTCTGATTGTAAAATGAGGCTTATGGCCCTTTGTCATTACTCCTTGGGTACACTGGGCCTTTTAAACTCCTCTGTCCAGGGCCTCATTTATTGGTTTACATTATTTGCTGCTGTTATCAATGTGATTTCTTCTTGCTTATTAGACACACCCCCTAAAAATATATATGTTAATAGTTCCTATGCTGCATATATAAGAATTCAGATGAGTCAAAAGTGGGCATTCAGAGAGAGTACACTCCAAACTCTAACTTAAAATTCCAGTCAGCAACCCTTTGGAGATGTAAATTGAGGAAGCAGCTCTCCTTTCGGACAGCTTAATGATGTGTAGTTAATAGTAAGAGGCTGCTGGGCAGATGCCATACAGCTGGGCTTAGGTTAGCCTCTCTCAGTTTTCCAAATTGCCCTGTGATTACAGCCATTGAGATTCAGAAGCCTACCCTCGATCAATAACCAAAAGCACAAACAAAGATCTGGCAGTGGCTTGTCAGTGTGGCCTTTTCTGCACACTATCCTCCTCAAGCCAGTGACTGATGCCTTTTCCCTGTTCCTGCCTCAGGATGAGAGGTCGCCCACACAGCAACTAGTTCTTGCGCCAAGTCTGGGGTAAAGAGTGCTGGATTTAAGGCCAACTTCTTCTCTTGAGTGCCCACAATTTCACTGAACTTGAGAGACACTGAGTGTAATCTCTTGGTAGGAAAATATAAGCCTGGAAGCCATATTGTACATAGCTCCTGGAGTCAGTTGACTTGTTTTTATGCCTTATATGTAGAATTGGTTTGGATTATTGTCTGTTGGGGTAGCAGGTCCATTTATAATTTCCAGGGTCTTATTATCTTCACTCAGAAACTCAAGTGAGGGGCCCCTGGGTGGCTCAGTTGGTTGAGTGTCTGACTTGATTTTGGCTCAGGTCATGATCTCATAGTCATGATATCGAGCCCTATGTTGGGCTCTGTGCTAGGTATGGAGCCTGCTTGGGATTCTGTCTCTCCTTCTTTCCCTCTGCCCCTCCCCTGCTTGCCCATGTTCTCTCTCTCTCTAAAAAAAAAAGAAGAAGAAGAAAGAGAGAGAAAGAAAGAAAGAAAGAAAGAAAGAAAGAAAGAAGAAATAAAAACTCGAATGAATTCAACAACAACCACCACAAAACAACCTGTTCAAAAATGGGCAAAAGACTGGCATATGCATTTCTTTAAAGACAATGTACAATGTGTGCCAATAAGCACACAAAACATTCAACATCAGTAATCATTAAGGAAATACAAATTGAAACCTATAATGAGATACCACTCCCCCCCATTTGAATGACTCTTACCAAAAAACAGAAAATAACAACTATCGGCAAGTTTGGGGAGAAGTTGGAACCATTGGGAACTGCTGGTGGGGATGTAAAATGGGGCAGCTGCTATGAAAAATAGTATGGCAATTCCTCAAAAATAGAATTACCATTGACCCAGCAATTCCATTTCTGGGTTTATACCCAAAAGAATTAAAAGCAGGGCTCAAAGGGATATTTGTACACCCATGTTCATAGCACCATTATCCCCAATGGCCAAATGGTGGAAGCAACCCAAGTATCCACTGATGGATGAATGGACAGACAAGGAGACTCTGGCACAGGCTGCAACATGGATGAAACTTGAGGACGACTATGCTGAGTGAAATAGGCCAGTCACAAACTAACAAATACTATATGGTTCCACTTTCATGGGGCACCAAAGGTAGTCAAATTCATAAAGACAGAAAGTACAGTGGTGGTTGCCAGGGGCTGAGGGAGGGAGGAATGAGGAATTATTGTGTAATGGGTACAGAATTTCACTTTTGCAAGATGAAAAGAATTCCGGAGATGGATGGTTTATGATGGTTGCACAGCTACGTAAATGTACCTAAGGCCGCTGAACTGTATACTTACAAATGGTTATGGTGGTAAATTCTATGTTATGTGCCTTTCACCACAGGTTAAAAAAACAAACCTCAATGGAAAGATGCCATCTTCTCTCAGCAAGTGAGGTTTTTTGAGGGAGATTAAAAATAAAAGGAGAAAAAAAAACAGCTGAGGGAATGGATCTTGAATTTGCACACAACTAATTATAAATGTTTTTTTTTTTAGAGTCATTTTTCTCTCAAGAAGGGAGCTGCAGCTCTGGGGATTGGAACAGACAGCGTGATTCTGATTAAATGCGATGAGAGGTGAGTGCGAATCTGCAACCCTTGTTGGTTGGCAATTTGCAACTTCCACATGTATTATCTTTTAGTCCAAAAATAGGCATTGGCTGGGGGGGGCAGCAAACCTACCTCCATCCCTGCTTATGTTTCGCTGTTTCTTTTTCACATGGGCTCTTGCTTGGAGTCCTGGGATGTTGTTCCTCAACGCCATGGAGCGTTTCATGGCCCTTGACTGAATTGGAACCTTTGTTAAATCAATCAAAATATTCTGCACTAAGAAGGTGCAGAAGGACATTCATCACCTGGGCACTTAAGCAACAACCAGCAGTTTGAGCACTGATTTATGGACGTATCATCATTCTCGGTGCCACGATTGTGTGAACTTGATGGACTGATTACAGAAGGGGGGACAGTTTAGTGAGCAAGAAGTAAATGATGCCCCAGCAACTCATCCACTCTGTGCTGGAACCAAAGGGTTCTCATAAGGAAAATCCCTGCCTTAATAGGCACGCAAATGTCATAGGTATTCTGGAAATAGAAGTACGGAGCTTAAAAGGCATTTCCACTATATCCATGTAAATTTTCACTAGCCTATAGGTCTGTAACCTATAAAAAATTAAATGTAGTCTCCAAAGAATTAAGATATTTCACTAAATTAGAAGGAAGCTACTCAACCATTTATTTTTTCATAAGTATTTATTAGACAGACATTTGTGAGTGCCCACCATATCATGAGGCTTCAGAAAGCATAAGGTATGATCCTGGTTCCCTGACAGTATATGATCTAGGAGAGATGGGGTCGCACCAGCAGGAGACAGTTTTCTGGTTGAATCGTGTGGCACAGAGTACATACTCTGAGCATTGGTAAGGCTTGGAAGGCTCCATGCAGCAAGGAGAACTTGTGCTTTCAAAAGATTTTCAAAGCTAGGGATGAAGTGGATGGGGGGAGGGGAAGATGGGGGCCATTACAGAGGACTGAACACCACCAGCAAAGCCCCAGAAGTAGGAGTCAGCTTGTGGGGCTTGAGGAACGGGGCCTGACCAGAGGCATTGGGGACGGACAGCCATGGTGAATCCAGTGGGCCATGTGGGATTTTGAAAGCTCAACAAAACAAACTGATTAATGACACCTCTCTCTCTGGGAGGGAAAATTACAAGGGATTGCCACTTTCTTGTTCACACCTTTATGTCTTGCCTGACCTTATTTGATTGCTTACAATGAATACAGGTTACTTTTACAATCAGAAAAAGTGATTTTTTTTCCTTGTTATGGGGATGGTGAGGGGAATGCTAAACTTAGCATTTGAGTTTGTTGGGTCAGTAATAAAGGTAACCCGAAAGCATTTTTATCTGAGAAGAGTATGATCGAAATCATCCTTCAGGAAGCAGGAACAGGAGAGACCTAGGTCAGTGAGGCTGGTCATGAGGCTCTAGCAATACGATGGGTGGGAAATTATTATGAGGAATGGAGCCAGGCAAGCACATTTTGAGGAAGGATATATATGTGTATATATATATATACACACACACACACATATATATATGTATAATCTGAAGACTTTTTCAAGTTTTGTGGGGTTTTTTTTGAGTGGGAGGGAGAGAGAGGGAGAGAAAGAGTGCATGAGTGGGGGAGAGGCAGAAAGAGAGGGAGAGGGAGAGAATCTCAAGCCCCCAATGTGGGGCTTGAACTCATGAATCTTGAGATTATGACCTGAGCCAAAATCAAGTGTTGGCTGCTTAACTGACTGGGTCACCCAGATGCCCCAAAAAGTGCTTATATTTTTGAGACTGCCAATACTATAAAGTACTTGAGAACCGAGATTTAAGAAGAAAACTGGCACTGGAAAGTTAGCAAAACCTGCTAACTGGGAATAAAACTTTAGGTGACTAACATTTTTCTCAATTGGTAGCCAACTCTTATGCTCGCTTCGGCAACACACATACCAAAATCTGTAGCCAACTCTTAAAAGGAGCCTAGAGTCTGAGGAAGAATCATCTAGACAGGCCCTAATTACCTGACCCACTCAGTCTTCTAAGCCAGCCTGGTCAGCAGGTGTTCTTGACTTGAATCCCAGTGGTCTGGCAGATGACCTGGGAGAACAGAGGGAACCCTTCACTCCTCAAGCCATCGATATTACCGCTTCTACTCCTGTCAGATTCAGGTTTTAACAATGCAAGGGGCCTTGGAGTGAGTCAATAAAACCAGCCAACCAGCCATTTCCGGGAGCCAAAGCGTGGACTGAGGACTACTGACTGAGGGTAGCATCATGGTCCAAAGAGAAGTGCAGGCCTGGAAGAAGGAAGAGCAAGAAGAAAAAGCAAGAATGTTGCAGGAACAGGGAACACAGGGCTGCCGGGAAGAAATGCCAAAAGGTGCCCATCATTCACCAGCAGCAGAGAAAGGAGCAGAAAGCAGAGAATGCTGGGAAACCAGTGGGGTCAAGAATCGGTGACTAGCCAAGTGACCTCACATTTTCACGTCAAAGAATTTTATATCAGCAATTTTAGAAGCCACTAGAAAAACTAAAACATAATGTTAAAAATTATCGGTTTTTATCACAAAATACCCTGCAACCTCCCTTCCCCTTACATATACCCATCAGGAGGGTACAGAGGGAAAGGGCCATTAGGAAGTTAGGGCTATGGGGACTTTTCCTCCTTCTGCTCATGAGCCTTATGGGATGGATGGGGAAGGGAGGAGAGAGTAACACAGGAAGAAGAATAAGAAGGAGAAGAAATAAAAAAAGATAAGAAATAAGAGATGGGAGAAATGAGGCCCAGGAGGAAAAAAAAATTCACAGTGGAAGTATGAAGTGAAGCAAGGAGGAAGGAAATACAATTGATCCTTGAAAACATGGGGGTCAAGGGGCACTGACCCCCACCCCCATCCTGTGCTGTCGAATTTACATATAACTTTTGACATCCCAAAAACTAAACTACTGAGAGCCTGCTGTTGACCAGAAGCCTTACCAATAACATAAACAGTCAACACATATTTTGTGTTATATGTATTATATACTATATTCTTTCCATAAAGTAAGCTAGAGAAAAGAAAATATCATTAACAAAATCAGAAGGAGGGGCACCTGAGTGGCTCAGTTGGTTAAGCATCTGACTTTGGCTCAGGTCATGATCTCACGGTTCAGGAGTTCAAGCCCCATGTCAGGCTCTGTGCTAACAGCTTAGAGCTCAGAGCCTGGAGCCTGCTTCAGATTCTGTGCCTCCCTCTCTCTCTGCCCCTCCCCTGCTCACAGCCTCTCTGTCTCTCTTTCTCTCTCAAAAATAAATAAACATTTAAAAAAATCAGAAGGAAAATACATTTATTGTATTGTACTGTATTTATGAAAAAATACCCACATGTAAATGGACCTGCACAGTTCAAACCTGTGTCGTTCAAGGTCAGCAGGTAGAGGGAAAGGTGAGTGGGAGTAGGAAGCACATGAGAGCTTTAAAGAGGACTAAGTGATCATTTTTACCATCTGAAAGAAAATACATGCTTACTTTAAAAAATACAAAATAATGGGGCGCCTGGGTGGCTCAGTCCGTTAAGCATCTGACTTCGGCTCAGGTCATGATCTCATGGTCCGTGAGTTTGAGCCCCGTGTCGGGCTCTGTGCTGGCAGCTCAGAGCCTGAAGCCTGTTTCAGATTCTGTGTCTCCCTCTCTCTCTGACTCTCCCCCATTCATGCTCTGTCTCAAAAATAAATAAACGTCAAAAAAAATTTTTTAAATACAAAATAACAGGGAAAAATTGTAACTCCACCACCCAAAGATTATCACTAATACCATATTGGTGTCTAAACCTTGAATATCTTATTCAAACCATAGAGGTGTGGGTTTTTTTTTCTTTTTCTTAAAGGTTTTTAATGTTTATTTATTTATTTATTTTGAGAGACAGAGCAAGCAGGGGAGGAGTAAAGAGAGAGGGAGAGAGAGAGAATCCCAAGCAGGTTCTGCACTGTCAGTGCAGAGCTTGATGCAGGGCTTAATCTCACGAACTGTGAGATCATGACCTGAGCCGAAGTCAGGAGTCGATATCTAGAGTCAGACAATTAACCGACTGATCCACCCAGGTGTGCCCCTCTTTTCCTTTTTTAATTTACATATTTGTGGTTACATTTCTTTTCCTAGCTAGACATGATAAGCATTTCTCCACGTTATTACAAACATGCTTAACTACATAATATGTGAGGAGTGACTATGTGAGAAAGCACAGAAGTGATAGTACTTTGAAGGGCAGACTCCAGAGCTGGACTGTTTTGACACCCTATCCTTCCTATCTCAGCTCCAGCACCAGCTTGGGCAGATCCTTATCTGTCTCACTTTTCTTATCTGAAAAAAGGAAAAAGGAAAGGCCCTGCTTCATAGGGTTGTTATGAAGATTAAATGTGTTCGCAAATGTAAAATACTAAAAATTATATGTAGTAGAAAGCAAGCACAAAATATTACTCCCCTCGTGTTCATTTCCTCGTTTCTGGTGTTGCTGTTGTAAATAACCTTTCTATCCTTCAGTGAATATTCTTATGTGCCCAGGGCTTCTCTATTTATGATTATTTCTTAGTACAGTTGCTAACTTAAATTATATAAATATTCTTAAGGAAAGTGATACATCAGACCATATTGCCTTTCAAAGGTTTTGCCAGTTTATTCTCCTAGCAGTATTGTATGAGAGCATGTTGGGGGAAAAGCTCAAAGCTGTGTTGGTAGTGAAATGCAGTCTTTAATTCTATATTGATAATTCATATCATCTCTACGGAATGAGTTTAAGACAGAGCGTGGCCTAATGGATTAAATGCAATTGAAGTGTTTGGGGTCAGGAGCCAAGGAGCAGGCTCTGGACAGTCATTCCAAGTCATCCCGACTGGACAGTAGCCACCCTTCCAGTCGGAATCAGTTAAAACATGCTTGGCAGCCATTTTGTTTTTATTCTTTCCCCTCCTTGTGAAAGTCAGATGTGCAGTTCAGAAAATCACTTGAGGCTGACAAAGTGTGTATCTGCATTCTCGTTTCTCCTAATGTGTTTTGCAAAGTTCATCCAGGTTTTGCAAAACATGAACCTGGACCTGCTCTGGAAGACATTCATTTCTTACAGTTACTCTGACTCTGCATGTTAGTCTGTCAGTGGAGGGGGTGATAGGTTTTATCTTGTTCTCGGCAGACAGTTGACTTAGTAGCAAGCTCACAATGAAGCAAAATGTCCTAGTGAAGAGTGGTCTGTGCCTTTCTTTCTTTTTTTTTTTTTCAATTTTTTTTCATGTTTATTTATTTTTGAGAGAGAGAGAGAGAGAGAGCAATCGAGGGAGGGGCAGAGAGAGAGGGAGACACAGAATCCAAAGCAGGCTCCAGGCTCAGAGCTGTCAGCACAGAGCCTGACGTGGGGCTCAAACCCATGGAGCATGAGATCATGACCTGAGCCAGAGTCAGACACTTAACTGACTGAGCCACCCAGGTGCCCCTGTGCCTTTCTAACAACAAGCCCAAAGCCACATATGGAAGAAAATACTGCAAGATACTGTCTCTTAATTAGTAATCACAGGGGCTCAGTTTGGTAACCCATTCAAAGTGAAACATGGTTCTCAGTTAAAACTCAAATAAAGAGAACTACGTAATAAATCTTCATTTATTTGGAAAAGGTTGTTTCAGAGATAAAAATCAAAAAGCATATTTAACTTTGTTATTACTCTAATAAGTAAAGTAAGGCAATGGAAAACTGCATTTCACCATGTCTTACATTTGAATGCGAAGAGTGCTCTATTTTTGTAAAAATTGTTAAATTCAAAAGAGGAAAATGTGCTAGATGCATCCTTGATTTCCTAAGATCTAGTTTAAGAGTTCTTTTTCCTTATAACCAAAAAGTTGAATCTTCACAGTATTGAGATTAATGGATTTTTACTTTAGTGTGATTAGGTCTAATATTTTCTGGGATCCAAATTAGTGCTTCATTGATGGTGTCTAAGGATAGAGAAGAAAAGTATGAGTTAATATCTAGAGAAAAATAAATATTTGTGAAAGAGGAGTGAGTGATATTTTAGAATTGGGTTAGGCCACTAAACAAAAAGATGTTTCCCAAGAGTTCAGACAGCAGAGGGGAGAAAACTTCTATACAGAGTTCCCATATGATAGATGTGGGAGCCTTATGAGAGGCTTCTTTGGATGTTGGCAGTGGCCTTGACTGGAAACACAGTTGTGAACAAGGCAGACATAGTCACAGATGCTACAAAACTTAGTCTAGTGTGCAAAGGCAGACTTGGGAACATGGGATAACACTTGAGAAAGGTATGTGCTATGTGAGGGCAAGTACAGGTTGCTATTGATTCACATGTAATTCTACATCCAGAGGGAGGATGATGGGAATTAGCTAGTGAAGAGGAAAGAATGTTCCAGGCAGAGGCCATGGCACATTCTAAGTCATGGATGTGAGGGAAGTTGGCTTGGCCAAGGAACTGAAAAGAAATTCTGGGGAGAAATGGTCAGAATGTCCTCACCATGAAGGATTCTATGAGCCATGTTTCGACTTTAGGTTGAAGACATGAGATGTCACCGAAGGGTTTTGAGCAGCAAAGTGACATCGTATTTTACCATTAGAAAGATCATTTTAAATACAGAGTGAATTGTAGTTTGGAGGCTGGAAGTTGGTAGCTGCGGCAGTGATATGAGTTGATGCTGAATGGTGCTGACCTGATGTCAGCTGGAATGAATGCTGGAATGAATAGGAATTATTGACTGGTTGGTATGCAGGTTGAAAGAAGAATCAAGGATGAATGACAGCCTTCTGGCTTGTCAGCTCAGTCCGTGTGGTGCTGTTCTCTGAGATAAGGAACCCTGGCCAAAGTGAAAAGTTCAAGTTTGAATATGTCGAGTTCGCAGAGCTTATAAGATGGCCAAGTGAGGATTCAGATAGGCATTCTGAAATATGAGCCTGAAGCTCTGAAATTACACAATGGAAGCCACACAGAGTGGGCCTAGGAAAGAACTCTAAGTAGCACCTACATTTCAGGGATAAGCAGACTTATGGGAGTCTTGCAGTGGAGACTGAGAAGGAACAGCCAGAGTTGTTAGAGGAGAATCAGGAATGGGGGCCATGAGGGCCATGAGAATCTTTCTAGAAGAAGTGGTTTAACGGCCTCAAATGCTACCAATAGATGAAATTGAGGGTCAACAGCTGCCCATCAGCTTTAGTTATGAGGAGGTAGCTGGTGAGTTTGGCAAGAGTAGTTTCAATAGAGGGGTGAGGCACCTGGGTGCCTCAGTTGGTTAAGCCTCTGACTTCGGCTGAGGTCATGATCTCACAGATTGTGAGTTCAAGCCCCACATCGGGCTCTGTGCTGACAGCTCAGAGCCTGGAGCCTGCTTCAGATTCTGTGTGTGTCTCTCTCTCTGCCCCTCCTCCACTCATGCTCTGTCTCTCTCTCTCTCTCTCTCTCTCTCTCTCAAAAATAAATAAACATGAAAAAAAATCAATAGAGGGGTGCGGGCAAAAGGCAGTTTGCAGTGGGTGAAGGGCGGGTGGAGGGGAGGGAAGAGTGAACATATACAGACAGCCTCTCTAGAGGTTGAGCCATGAAGGGAGGCAGGGAGGATAGAAGCTGGAGCAGGTATTGAATTCAGGATGCTTTTTGGTTTCATTGTTTTAAGGAGGGTGCTTAAGGCATATTTCACTGTGAGATGAAGGACCTGCTAGGGAGAAAAAATGTGAATTATTTGAAAAGAAGGGATAAAATAGAAGTTAATTTCTCTTGTGAGTTCCTTATTCCTTTGGCTAAAATTGTGTAGGGTCTTTCTCTGCAGAACTCATAAGAGCTCTGCTGTTATCTTACATTATACAACTAGAAGGAAGCAAGAGAGAGGAAACAGGCTCTGGAAGGACAAGGGAAAGATTAGGGACCTGTGAGTGGGGGAGGGGCAAAGCCCTGGGCTTACACACACTGTGTGTGTGTGTGTGTGTGTGTGTGTGTGTGTGTGTGTGCGTATCACATTTTCCTTACACCTAGTAGTGGAATTATTTGATCATATGATCATATGGTATTTCTCTTTTTAATTTTTTGAGGAACATCCATACTGTCTTTCACAGTGGCTGCACCAGTTTGCATCCCACCAACAGTGATTGAGGGTTCGTTTTTCTCCACGTCCTCACATCAACCCTTGTTCTTCCTTGTCATTTTGATTTTAGCCATTCTAACTGCTATAAGGTTGTATCTCATTGTGGTTTTGACTTACATTTCCCTGATGATGAGTGGTGTTGAGCATCTTTTCATGTATCTGTTGGCCGTCTCTATGTCTTCTTTGAAAAAACATCTGTTCAGATCCTCTGCCCATTTTTAATTAGATTATTTGATCTTTTTGTATTGAATTATCTAAGTTCTTTTTATATTTTGGGTACCAACCCCTTAGTAGATGTGTCATTTGAAAATATCTTCTCCCATTCAGTAGGTTGTCTTTTTGTTTTGTTGATGGTTTCCTTTGCTGTGTAAAAGTTTCTTATTTTGTTGTAGTCCCAAAAGTTTATTTTCACTTTTGTTTCCTTTGCCTTAGGAGACATATCTAGAAAAAGGTGCTGTGGTTAATGTCAGAGTGGTTTCAGGTTTCACATTTAGGTCTTTAATCCATTTAAAGTTTCAGTATGCATGCTTTAGAGTTCTGTTTCTCTCCGCGTATATAATTCAATATTATATCTTGAATGTAATAAATATTTTAATATTACAAATATAAATTATATGTATATTATAGATACAGATTTTTCTGAACCATTTAAGAATTCCATGAAGACATCAGGCCACTTTGCCCCTTAATACTTCAATGTGCATTTCCTAAGAACAAAGATACTCACTTACATAACCATAGTACAATGATCAAAATCAGGAGATCTGCCCTTGACACAAGACAATTATTAATCAATATACCTTATTCAAATTTCATCAGTTGCCCCAATAATATTCTTTAGAGCTATTTATTCCCAGTCCAAGATCGCACATTATGTTCAGTTGTCATGTGTCTTTAGTTTCCTTTAATCTGGAATGTTTCCTCATTCTTCCTTTGTCTTTCATGATATTGATATTTTTGAAGAGCATATTTATTTGGAAGAATATTTCTTAATTTGGGTTTGTCTCATATTGCCTCATGGTTAGATCCAAGCAATGCATTTTAGGCAGGAATTCCAGGGGGGTGATCCTTGTCTTTCTCAGTTGTTCCTCCTCAGGAGGTTTGTCATGTTATTAGTAATGTCAACTTAGGGTAGTGTCTGCCAGATTTCTCCCCTGCAAAATGACTATTCTTACTTTGCAGGTTATCTTCTAGGAGATGCTTCACGACAATATAAATATTCAGCTCCTCCTGAAACATTCACTCACTAATGTAGCATCCATTGAAGGTTCTTGCCCGAATTATGACTATGATGGTTGCAAAACAGTGGTGTTCTAACTCCATCACTCCTTCTCTATTTATCAGTTCCTGTCATTCTACTATAAGGAAGACCTCTCCTCACTCTGTGTGTGTGTGTGTGTGTGTGTGTGTGTGTGTGTGTGTGTATTTACCATGAGTATGGACTCATAGGTGCATTTAGAAATTAATTCTCTCTAGTGGTGCCTGGGTGGCTCAGTCAGTTAAGCATCTGACTCTTGGTTTCAGCTCAGGTCATGATCTCCCAGTTCATGAGTTCTAGCCCCTCATGGGGCTCTGTGCTGATGGTGAAGAGCCTGCTTAGGATTCTCTCTCTCTCTATCTCTCTCTCTCTCTCTCTCAAAATAAATGAATAAACTTTTTAAAAAAATTTTTTAAAGAAATTAATTCTCTCTAGCACTCTCTCCCCATCTTTCCATCTCTTATTCCTCCCTTCAGGGTTTCCTTTAAATTATCTAAATTGTTGTAAAACCTTATAGAAAACAAATCTGAGCAAGACAGGTGATACCTGGTTGGCAGAGGACTAGAGGAGTCACTGGCCATCCTTGTAATTCAAGATTTCTGTTAGGTATTATGATGAACACTTGTATACCACAAAGTGAACGCTTATGTTTTTGTATAAATTTTAGTTTTTTTATTTTCACACATCTCTCAGCTTTATAAATTACAGTTAGATAACATTTCCTTGTGCTTATTAAGTACCACACTTTGTCATTCTGTTGATTTAAACAATTGAAAATGTAAATAACCTGGGGTCATTATACTCTTTTATTAAATTAGCTGACTTGTGGCCAGTGTCTGAAGGCAGTTAGGGAAGCTAATTAACTCTTTCAGATCCCCGGGGAGCTATTGAGTGCACTGTGATAGGATAGCTTTCGCAGAGACCTTGAATCAATTACTACTGAGCAGGGCTGGGGTAAGCCCTCTAAGTGTCATATTTCCTATGGGTTTACATGCAGAGAATTCAGAGGTGCTAGAGGTGTATGCACTTCATTATGTCCTATATCAGGAAGGATTATAAAATAATAATTGCCGACACTTACTGAGTGTTTATTATGTGCCAGGCAGACTCCTGAGCACCTTATACAATTGATCTAGTTAATGCATTTATTAGAGACACAGAAGAGTATATCCCCTCACACGTACCTGGTGCTGACACAGTTTGTGAAGTTTCTATGTACACAATAGTCCTCAGCAGTATGGTAAGTCCACCTTCCTCCCTTTGACTCCTAACCCTGGAAGAGGGGCATCATGTCCAAGATCACTTAGCTGGGAAGTGAAGAAGAATCAGGGCTTGGACTCAGAAGACAGCTCCTAGTGTTTACTGGTTGAACATGGTCCTTTGTCCCCTTTTCCCCAGTTTTTAAATTGTGGTAAAATACACTTAAAATTTGCCATCCTAACCATTTTTAAATCGACAGTTCAGTGATAATGGAGTACATTCATTTTGTTGTGCACCCATCACCATTATCCATCTCCAAAACTCTTTTCACTTTGCAAAACTGAAACTCTACATCCATTAAACCAAAACCTCCCATCCCCCCTCTCTTCCCACCCCTTGGCAACCACCTTTCTACTTTCGATCACCATGAGTTTGACCACTCTAGGTACCTGACTCGTTTTTGCCCTTTTGTGATTGACTGATTTCACTTAGCATAATATCCTCAATGATGGTCCATGTTGTAGCAAATGTCAGCATTTCCTTCCTTCCTAGGGCTGAATGATAAAATTTCATTGCATGTATGTACCACTTGGTATGCCTCCACATCTTAGCTATTGTGAATAATGCTGCTATGCCCACGTGTATGCAAATATCTCTTTGAGCCTTGCTTTTAATTCTTTTGGGCATATATTCAGAAGTGGAATTGATAGACAATATGGTAATTGTATTTTTAATTTTTTGAGGAACTGACATACTGTTTTCCATAGTGGCTGCATTATTTGACATTTCCACCAACTGTGTGCAAGCATTCCAATCTCTCCATATCCTTGTCAACACTTTCTGGTTTGTTTGTTTGTTTGTTTGTTTGTTTTAATGTTTATTTATTTTTGAGGAAGAGAGACAGAGCGTGAGTGGAGAAGAGGCAGAGAGAGAGGGAGATACAGAATCTGAAGCAGGTTCCAGGTTCTGAGCTGTCAGCACAGAGCCCAACACAGAGCTTGAACTTATGAGCTCTGAGATCATGACCTGAGCCAAAGTCGGACACAACCGACTGAACCACCCAGGCACCCCTGTTTTGTTTTTTTTTTTAATAGCGGCCAAACTGATGGGTGTGATAGTATCTCCTTGTGATATTGATTGCATTTCTCTAATGATTAGTGATGTCGAATACCTTTTCATGTGCTTATTAGCCATTTGTACATCTTTTTTGGAGCAATGTCTATCCAAGTCCTTTGCCCATTTTTAAAAACAATTTCACTTGCTTATTTTTACTTTTTTGAAGATATATTTTTCCAGTCTTACTGAAGTATAACTGACAAATAAAAATTATATATATTTAGTGTACACAGTATGATGATTTGTGATATATATACATACATTGTAAAATGATTACAATCAAGCTAATTAACATATCTATCACCTCACACAGTTACCATTTGTGTGTGGGGGGGAAGGGGGTAGTGACAATTCTTAATGTCTACTCTCTTAACAAACTCTATACAAAATAACATTATTAAGTCATCATTAGACTTACTAGAACTTATATTAGATCCCTAGAACTTACTCATCTTATAACTGAAAGTTTGTACTCTTGGGGCAACATTTCCCCATTTCTCCCACTCAATAGCTCCTGGCAATCACCATTCTACTCTCTGCTTCTATGAGTTTGATTTTTTCAAGTATATATATATACAAATATATATATATATATATATATATATATATATTTGTATATATATATTTGTATATATATATATACACACACACACACACACGTGTGTGTGTGTGTGTGTGTGTGTGTGTGTGTGTGTGTGTGTGTGAAATTATATAATATTGGGGTGCCTGGGTGGCTCAGTCAGTTAAGCGTCCACCTTGGGCTCAGGTCATGATCTCACGGTTCATGAGTTTGAGTCCCGCATCGGGCTGTGTGCTGACAGCTCAGAGCCTGGAGCCTGTTTCAGATTCTGTGTCTCCCTTTCCCTCTCTCTGCCCCTCCCCAACCCATACTCAGTCTCTCTCTCTCACTCTGTCAAAAATAAATAAACATTAAAAAATTTAAAAAAGAAATTATATAATATTTGTCTTTCTATTCTGGCTTATTTCTCTTAGTGTAGTATCTGCCAGGTTCACCCATGCTGTCATAAATTTCCTTCTTTTTATGCTGAATAATATTCCAGTGTGTGTGTGTGTGTGTGTGTGTGTGTGTGTGTTCGTGCGTGTGTGTGTATCACATTTCTTTATCCATTCCTTCACTAATTAACTCTCAGATTGTTTCCTAATCTTGCCTATTGTGAATAATGCTGCAGTGATAACGGGAATGCAGATATCTCTTTGCAATACTGACTTCATTCCCTTTGGATATTTAACAAGGAGTAGGATTCATGAATCATACAGTAGTTCTATTTTTAATTTTTAAGGAACCTCTATACTGTTTTCCATAGTGGTTGCACCAGACGAAGGTTCTCTTTTCTCCACACCCATATCAACATTTATTATTTCATGTCTTTTTGATAATAGCCATCCTCATAGGTATGTGGTGATATTTCACTGTAGTTTTGCTTTGCATTTCCCTGATGGTTAATGATGTCAAACACGTTTTCATATGCCTGTTTGTCATTTATATGTCTTCTTTGGAAAAATATCTATTCACGTCTTTTGCCCATTTTAAATCAGTTTATTTGGGTTTTGCTATTGAGTTGTAGGAGTTCTTTATATAATTTGGATATTAATCCTTTATCAGATATTTGGTTTACAAATGTCTTCTCCCGTGCCATAAATTGCCTTTTCATTTTGTTGATCTTTTATTTTGCTATGCAGAAGGTTTTTGTTTGTTTTATTTTATTTTAGAGAGAGAGCAGGGGAGAGGGGCACAGGAAGAGAGAGAGAATCTTAAGCAGACTCCACACAAGTGTGGAACCCAACAAGGGGCTTGATCCCACAACCCCAAGCTCATGACCTGAGCCTAAATCAAGAGTCGGATGCTCAACCAACTGAGCCACCCAGGCACCCCATCTGTGCAGAAGGTTTTTAGTTTCACGTAGTCCCACTTGTTTATTATTGCTTTTATTGCCTTTGCTTTCAGTGTCAAATCCAAAAATGTATAGCCAAGACTGATGTCAAGGAGCTTACTGCTTATGTTTTCTTCTAGGATTTTTATGGTTTCAGGTTTTATAATGAAGTCACTAATCTATTTTGTGTTAATTTTTGTCCATGGTGGAGATAGTGATCCTGTTTCGTATTTTTGTATGTGGCTGTCTAGTTTTCCCAGCACCATTTATTGAAGGGCCTATCCTTTCCACATTGTGTATTTTTGACACCTTTGTCAAAGGTAATTTGACTGTACATTCATGGGTTTATTTCTGGGCTCTTTGTTCTGTTTCATTGATCCATGTGTCTATTTTTATGCCAGAACATACTGTTTTGATTACAATATGTTTGTAATACAGTTTGAAATCAGGAAATCTGATGCCTCCAGATTTGTTCTTATTTCTCAAGATTGTTTTGGCTATTTGGACTCTTTTGTGGTTCCATATAAATTTTAAGATAGTTTTTTATATTTCTGTGAAAAATGCCATTTGAATTTTGATAGGGAGAGGATTTTAGGTAATATGGACATTTTAACAACCTTAATTCTTCCAATCCATGAACACAGTACATCTTTCCATTTGTGTCTTCTTTCATCAATATCTTATAGTTTTTAGTATACATATCTTTTACTCCTTGGTTAAATTTATTTCAAAATATTTTATTCTTTTTCATGCTACTGTAAATGGGACTGATTTTTTATGTTAATTTCATATCCTGCAACTTTATTGAATTTATTACTTCTAACTGGTTTTTGGTAGTCTTTAAGGTTTTCTATATATAAGATCCTGTCCTGTGCAACAGAGACAATTTAACCTCTTCCTTTCCAATTTGAATGTCTTTTTTTTTTCTTTTTCTTGCCTAATTGCCCTGGCTAGGACTTCCAGTACTATGTTAAATAGAAGTGGTAAAAGTGGGCACTCTTGCCTTCTTCCTGATCTTAGAGGAAAATATTTCAGCTTCTAATCATTAAGTACAATTGGATTGTCATACATGACCTTCATTATGTCGAGGTGGGTTCCCTCTAACCCCAGTTTATTGAGAGTTTTTATCATGAAAAGATGTTGAGTTTTGTCAAATACTTTTTCTGTCTCTATTGAGATAACCATATGATTCTAATCCTTCATTATAGTGGTGTATCAAATTGATTGATTTGCAGATGTTGAACCATCCTTACATCCCAGGGATAAATCCCACTTGATTATTGTGTATGATCCTTTTAATGTATTGTTGAATTTGGTTTGCTAGTATTTTGTGAGAATTTTTGCATCTATGTTCATCAGAGATATTGGCCTGTAATTTTCTTTTCTTGTAGTGTCCTTATCTGGCTTTGGTATGAGGGTAATGCTGGTCTCATAAAATGAGTTTGGAAATGTTTCTTCCTCTTCAACTTTTTTGAAGAGTTTGGGAAGGATTGCCATTAACCCTTTAAATGTTTGGTAGAATTTACCTATAAAGGCATCTGGTCCTGGGCTTTTCTTTGTTGGAAATTGTTGGGTATTGCTTTTATCTCTTTACTTGTTATTGGTCTCCTCAGAAATTCTGTTTCTTCATGATTCAGTCCCAGTAGGTTGTGTGTTTCTTGGAATTTCTTCACTTTTTCTACATTATCCGATTTGTTGACATAATATTTTTTAGAGTAGTCTCTTACGATATTTTGTATTTATGTAGTATGAGTTGTAATGTTTCCTTTTTCCTTTCTAATTTTATTTTTCTCCCTTTTTTCTCTTGGTTAGTCTGGCTAAAGGTTTGTCGATTTTGTTTCTTTTTTGTCAAAAAGCCAGATCTTAATTTTGTTGATCTTTTCTATTATCTTTCTAGTCTCCATTTATTTTTGCTCTAATCTTCATTGTTTCCTTCCTTCTGCTAAACTTTAGGTTTGTTTGTTATTACTTTTCTAGTTCGTTGAGATATAAAGTCAGATATTTTGAGATATTGATTTTTATTAAGTTCCCTCTTAGAACTGATTTACTGCATCTCATAAGTTTTGTTATGATGTATTTCATTTTTATTTGTCCAAAGATATTTTCTGATTTCTTTTTTATTTCTTCCTTGATCTACTGGTTGTTCAGCAGTGTGGTTTTCATTTCCACATACTTATTGTAATTTTTCCAATTTTCTTCTTTTTTATTGATTCCTACTTTCACGCCACTGTGGTTGGAAAAGATACTTGATGTGATTTAAATCTTCTTAAATTTGTTAAGATTGGCTTTGTGGTCTAGCATATGATCTATTGTGAAGAATGTCCATGTACATTTGAGAAGAATGTGTTTCTGTTGCTGTTGGATGTAATGTCATATATGTGTCTCTAGGTCCATCTGGTTACCTTTGACTTAGGTTGTTTGGGTCTTTGTTATTGTTGTTGTTGTATTGAAGGAGTGCTTTATATATTCTGGATGTTAATCCTTTATCAAGTTTTACAGAAACTTGGAACTATTTTCTTTCTTCCATTCTATAGGATGCTTTTTATTCTGTTGATAGTATCTTTTATTGCACAAGAGTTTTTAATTTTTGAGGTCCAATTTGTCTATTTTTCCTTTTTTTTGTTTGTGCCTTAGGCATCATATCCATGAAAATATGCATTGCCAAATCCAATCTCATGAAGTTTTGTCCTATGTTCTCTTCTAAGAGTTTTATAGTTTTAACCCTTATATACAGGTCTTTGATCAATTTTGGGTTAATTTTTGTATATGGTATTAGGTAATGGATAGCCCCTTCTTTAAAAAAAAAAAAAACAAGATTCTTTTCTTATTCTAGAAACAGAATATATTCATTATAAAAAATAGGAAAATAGAAGGATCTAGACATAATCTCCTAATACTCTGGTGTATATAGTTCCAAACATATTATGTATATTTAAATATAAAACCTACTGATTAGAACTTTGCTTTACATAATAAAATATAATGAGCAACTTTCATGTCATTAGAAATTCTCCAATATCATTTTTAAATGTTTATTTATTATTTATTTTTGAGAGAGAGATGTTGCAGGGAGTATGGCCAGAGTCACAAAAGATGAGTCCGCAAAGTGCAGTTAAGTGAACGTCCTCATACTCAGAATGAGTCAGAATGAGGCCCCAACTCCAGAATGAAGCTTCTTTTTATTAGGATAATTGCTAAAGACTATGTGCATAAAGTCCGCTAAGCAAGTGTGTCAATCAGTCTAATGGTTTAGCTTTTCATGGTTGAATTTCGAGTGAATTGGTTTCTATAACACTAGGAAGGGTCAGGTGTGAAGGAGGATCTGGCCCTGGACAATGTTAATGGCTCTTGGCGTTCCTTGTTCCTTACGTTTCTTGTTCCTTAGGAGCTGAGCCACAGCAGCGTTCAGCTGTGTAAACATGCCCTAAGGCCTTGCACCTTCTCCAGCCCTTCCCTTTTGAAGTCTTTTCTTTGATGCTTCTCTCCTGTTTCTTGTTCCTTAGGAGCTGAGCCACAGCAGCGTTCAGCTGTGTAAACATGCCCTAAGGCCTTGCACCTTCTCCAGCCCTTCCCTTTTGAAGTCTTTTCTTTGATGCTTCTCTCCTGCATCTCCAACAGAGAGAGAGAGAGAGAGAGAGAGAGAGAGAGTGAGAGAGAGAGAGAGAGACAGATTCCCAAGCAGGCTCCTGTACTGTCAATGCAGAGCTTGATGTGGGGCTCCAACTCACAAACCATGAGATCATGACCTGACCCGAAATCAAGAGTTGGATGCTTAACTGACAGAGCCACCCAGCACCCCTCCAATATCATTTTTAATTACTATTTAATAATCTATTGTTTGGAATTTATATTACTTAACAAATCTGTTGTTAGACATTTAAGCTACTTTAAATTTTTACTATTTAAAAAAATTGCTAATATAAATATCAGTGTGGCTAAATATTTGCATGCATACTTATATTATTTTCGTAGGAAAAATTCCTAAAAATAGAATTTTTCTGAGCCCCAGACTATGTCTGCACTAAGAGTTTGGATACTTGCTGGCATGTTGCCCTTCAGAAAAGAACCAGCCAATTTACACTCCCCCTAAGCAGTGTACAGGGCTGACTATTCACCATGTTCTTACTAGTCCTAGGAACTAAAACCTTTAAGTGACCTGTGTCAATTTGGTAAAGGAAAACTGGTTTTTTATTATTTTCATTTGAAGTTTTGATAATTAGCAAAGTTGAGCATTTTATTCTTTTCAGTCATTCATTAGTGAAAAAGAACACAAAACACTTTTTGTATATATGCTGTAAATATTTTCCAAAATGTATCGTTTGCTTTTTAATTTTATTTATGGTATTTGTAAAAATACCTCATTTTTTGGTAGTCAGAGCTATCATCAATTATCCATTTTCTACCTCTGGGGTGTCTCCCCCATTCTTAGTACATGTTAATATTCATCTTTTTTCCTAGAACCTTTATATTATTATTCTAATAGTTGATCTAACTGAAATTTATTTTGATATATGGTGTCTGAGAGGTACCTAATTATTTTTTATTTTTTATCCGCTTAGTTTTTGCCAGGTGTTGTCTCAACACCATGTGAGATCCAAAAAATTATTCTTTAATCACTTCCTAATTTTACTTTTGTTCCACTGATTTGCCCATTTGGCTCAATTGCCATACTTTTTAATCACTATAGTGTTATAATATGTTCTACACTCTAGTAAAGAAAAATCTATACCCTCCCCTTTTTTTAATTTTTTTTATTTTTTTAAACCCTCCCCTTTTTTTTAAATTGAATATTCTTAATATTGTTTTCATCCACTTGTACCTTAGAATTATTTTCTCAGATTCTCATTCCCCTAAAACCCCCAGTGGAGAGCTGGTTGGAATTGTGTTGAGATCAATTCTGCGTATTTGCAGTGTTGAGTTTTCTCATCAAATAACATGTGTCTCTCCATTTATTCAGATATTTTTTGCATTCTTTGGTAAAGATCTGTATTTTTCTTCTTACACATTATTTCTGTTTACTCATGTATAGGTACAGAAAGTAATTATTATTTTACCCCTTCCTTCCATTCTTTGTATTCTTGCAACAATTTGTACTTGGTTCGATGTTAATCTGTAATTTCCTCTGTATATTTTAAAACATATTCCAGATTTTTGTAGCTATATTATAAGATATGCTGATAAGCTTTTCTGAACTACCTTTGACAGATTTTGCTTTTAGTATTAGCTAGTTTCTAGAAATGATCCAACAGGTCCCCATTGTCTTCTCTGTAAGAGTTTAGAGCGTACTACCTCCCAATAGTAGAATTGTTAAAATTCACTATTAAAACATCTGGGCCTGTCATTTTAGGTGATGGGTTTTGGGCAACTTTTTTCTCACTTATTTGGTTATTGGTCTTTTTAAATTTTCTACATATTCTGGAATCATTTCTTTTAACATATTTTATCAGGGAAAAATTATATATTTACTCAAAAATTTAAGATTAGCATAAAATTCTACATCTAATTTTTTTATAATTCTAAAACATCTTTTTCCATAACCTCTTTTCTTATTTCAAATGTGATATTTTCCCTCTTTTTTATTTTTTTAAATGCTTATTTATTTATTTTGAGGGGCAGGAGAGGGACAGAGAGATAAGGAGAGAGAGAATCCCAAGCAGACTCTGTGCTGTCAGCATAGAGCCCCACATGGGGATCAGTTCCACAAATGGTAAGGTCATGACATGAGCCAAAAACAAGAGCTGGACACTTAACTGACTGAGCCACCCAGGCAGCCCTACATGTTTTCTTTTTACTGAACTAATCAGATACTTGTATATTCACTGATCTTTTCAGTGTACTGGCTTTTGAATTTATTAATTTAGTTTACTTTCTAAAGTTTCTAATTCATTGAAAAATTCATTCATTCCCCCTGCCTACCTTGTTTGTTTTTATTTTCTTAGTTTCTTGGATTAAATATTTAGTTATTTTTATTCCCTGTTATTTAATTTCAAAAGCATGTCAGGCTATTCATTTTCCTCTGAGAATGATTTAGGATGTTTCTCATATTTTTATATGTAGTATTCCCATGTCATTAATTTTTAATGTTCTGTAATTGTAGTTTTTATTTCCTCCTTGATTCAAAACTTATTTGGAATAGCCAAGTATGTTTCCTTACATGGTGATTGAACTTCTATCATCCACTTCTTCTCTTACCAGTGTGTTCAGGGAAGAGGAGTGGCAGATTTGGGGAGTTGAGGCAGTGATGAGAGATGGCCAGCATACCTTCTTGCCCTCAGACAACTTTCCTTCGTCACACACTTCTCTGTGCGCTCTAAGGCTCGCACCCAATGGCAGCAATCTGGAGGCTTCATATGAAAACAAAAGTAGCTCCTTACCATATCATGCTTGGGGTCCTCAACTGCACATCACTTGAATTGTTGCATAGTGAGTGAGTGACTGAATGTGTGTGTGTGTGTGCATGTGTGTATGTGTGTGTGTGTGTGTGTGTGTGTGTGTGTGAAGTGAATGCTTTTGGAGAAGGTAAATCTTTTTTAAGAAATTGTTAGAATTAGATACAAAAATCACGAAAAATATCCTGCTCCCATATCCTGGCCATAATGCTAAGTGATCTCATTGTGCATATTGGAAAACAAATCTTAAAAGGAAAATATGATTATCTGTTAAAGTTCTTTTTTCCAAATCAAACTACATATTAAAGGGACCAAGGAAGTTTACTGTTTCTAATTATGGTAAAATTTTTGGCAGAGGGTTTGGTTTTGTAATACAAGTACTGTTTTGACTTTTTCTTTTAAGTTTATTTATTTTGAGAGAAAGCAAGCATGTGCAAGGGAGGGGCAGAGCAAGAGAATCCCAAGCAGGCTCCACGCTGTCAGCACGCAGCCGAATGTGGGGCTTAAACTCTAGAGCAGTGAGATCATGACCTGAGCTGAAGTCCAGAGTTGGGTTCTTTAAACCAAGTGAGCCACCCAGGCGCCCCTGATCTGTTTGACTTTTGTTTGTTAGCCTATCTTGCGGGTCTGTCCTTGGATAGGTTACGCACACCAGCAACAGCCATGTGGAGACATAGGGAGCTCTTCTCCCCAGGGGATCTCTCCGGTAAAAGTGTTTCAAGTCACCACAGAGTCTGAGATTTTCGAGTCACCACAGAGTCTGGGCAATTTGAAAATTTGCTTGGGTCCATGAGCTCCCTTTACTGTTCCTATATCACAATCTATATGGAAGAAGTAGTTCTGCTTAGCACTGACTGGGTAAAAATACTAGGTAGAAAACCTAGCAAATTTTGATTAGTCCTATAGCATTTAGATGCTATGCAGGAAAGAACAGTACCATCAAGAGATGATGGAGCAGGGGCACCTGGCTGGCTGTGTTGGTTGAGCGGCCGACTTCAGCTCAGGTCATGATCTCACACTCTGTGAGCTCGAGCCCCGCATCTGGCTCTGTGCTGACAGCTCGGAGCCTGGAGCCCGCTTCAGATTCTGTGTCTCCCCCTCTCTCTGCCCCTCCCCTGCTCATGCTCTGTCTCTCTCTGTCTCAAAAATAAATAAAAACATTAAATAATTTAAAAAAAGAGATGACGGAGCAGTATATTCTAGTAGGAGGTGATAGGTTTTTACTTTACTAAACAGTGCTAATAACAAATAGAATTGGAATCAGGGAACTACTCACTTTGAGGGGCTTCCAAAAAGCCATAGTATTGATATTACATACATTACAGTTCCAGAACTCAGCCTTGCAGAGGGGCAGATATTTTGTTTGAACCCCATAAAAGCTTTGGAAGGCATCCAGTGTATGGTGCGAAGAACCTGGGTTCCGATGTCAGACAGCTCAAGGTTTCTCGGTCTGCCCTCTGCTAGCTGTGTGACATCCTACAAGTCGTACGACTCCTAGAATTACTGCTAGTGAAAACGAGACCATCTCGTATGTATTGAGTTTTATACTCGGTGCTTTATCATGTCTTATATTTATTATCTCATTTAATCCTCATGTAAACCTTATGAGAGAGGTACTTTGTCATCATTTTATGAATGAGTAGAGGGAGAACCTAATTCTTCAAGTACACACAATTAGCCTAGGATCTGGGGCAAGAAGCAAGTTGTTCTGCCTCCGCGTTCCAAATTTTAGCCACGGTCACCTGCCTCTCTGAGCCTCAGTCTCCTTGTCTGCAAGGTCAAAACAATAACTCTCTTGTACGGTTGGCATGAGGCTCAGAGATCATGGAATAAGGCACAATGCAGTGACTGCTTCTGAAGCTGACAATTCATCATCTCTGACAGCAGTATTGCTATTAGCAGTGATCATAATATTAATCAGTTTCTAACAGGAAGGAGTCACACATGCTTTCTTCTTTGCATACATATCTCTGTGGACAGAGCCAAGCTCTACTCACTTAAGAAAAGCTGGTTGAATTACTGCAGTTTCATCAGGGCCAACGAGCAGGGTCACCAGTGACTCAAGCACCTGATTTGTGACCATTTGGATGCCTGCCTAGAGGTATCAACCCTCTAGTAACATGCTCCTTTCTGTAAGATAGCTTTTCTCCTTCGTATGGGACGTTAGCCATGAATCTGGGTCCAAAATCCACACGTGGTATAATTTGTGTCTTTAGCTTCTTCCCACAAAGAGAAGATTTTCCTGGTGGCAATGCTAGCTGCTATTGTGGGATTTTGCCCAGGAAACTGTCAAGTTATCTGACCCTATAGCATTACACACATTTTTGCAGACTGTGGCAAAATCAGAAATCTCTGTGCAAGGCAGCCACATCCATAGCAGACGTCTGTTCAACAGTCTGCACTCAAATGCCAGTCCTTTCTAAAACGCTAACACCTAACAGAGAGCAGCATTGCAAAGCATCAGTCACTACATAATTGTGCACTTAAGGGCTGGAAGGTGTAAACATTAAAGATACACCTTTTTGCTATGGAGCTACTTTTATTTGTTTTTAATTTTTTTTAATGTTTGTTTATTTTTGAGAGAGAGAGAGACAGAGCGTGAGCAGGGGAGGGGTAGTGAGAGAGGGAGACACAGAATCCAAAGTGGGCTCCAGGCTCCAAGCTGTCAGCACAGACAGAGCCCAATGCAGGACTCGAACCCACCAACTGCGAGATCATGACCTGAGCCAAAGTCAGACACTTAACCAACTAAGCCACCCAGGTGCTCCACTATGGAGTGACTTTTAGGCTAGACAAACAGAATGCAACAGCCGCTGTCCAAAGCCTCCCTGCACCGAGATGCTTGTCTGGAAAAGCCAATCCTGGCCAGACCACTTCTATTCCTCAGAGGACCCTGCGAGTTGTCACCCAATGTTCTCTTACCCCACAGCACATGGACAGACAAGGAATGCACAATCCATGTCTAGAGCCCCTTCTGCTCCTGCCCTACAACCATGATGGCTCAAAACCATAGGTCATATGAACGGTACTTGGCTAGTATGTCACACAATTATTTGAACATGCTACTAGGCTAAAATCTCTATTTCTTTATTTTTAAATGTTTGTTTATTTGTTTGTTTGTTTGTGAGAGAAAGCACCACCTGCAGTGTGTGAAGCAGTAGTGGGGAGGGTAGGGGAGGTGTCCTCTGGGTTCCTAAGTGGATAAAGCAGGTTATCTTAAGCACAGAGCCTAAGAAAGGCTGGAACCTGCCTTGTTAAGAGCCACACCCACCGCTTTCCACTTAAACTTGATTATTCGACAAGCCTGCCCCAAAGCTCCCTGATAGGGAAATAGAACAGACTGTCTGCTCATTACTGCTTTCCCGACAGACTTGAAAGACACCTCTGATCCATGAAAGTCAGATATTATCTGCAAGGATTTATCTTATCTTTCAAGACTCTAATCTTTCTAAATAGGCTTGTTTCCTATCTGTTCAGCCCTTCTAGGAAGCTCGGTGTTTTATTTCTAGTAACAACCAACTTCTTACCCACATTTGATCTTGGGCCTCACTTCACTTCTCTTGGCCTGCTTCCTCATTTGAAAAATGAGACAATTAGACTAGAAACAGGTCTCCAGCCCCTTGTAATTTTAATGTACCCTAGTCTGTGACTTCTTGGTGACACCTTACTGCCGCATGCTTAATAAAACTATCCGGATGTGATTAGACGAGCAAATAGCAGCTGTAAAACTAGTCTACCCAAAACTCTCCAAAAGCAGAGGTGGTTGGCAAAATTTGGGATTTGCAACAGTTTCTGAGAGTCTCCCTCAGTGTCCGTGTTTACCCACAAAAATACCATGGCAATTTTAATGGGCTGAAAATTTTATGTAAAGGTTGAATATAATACCTGAATCTCTTCTGAAATCTGCACCTTTTGTTTATATCGGTGCTGAAGCAAGGTGTTTGAGCATAGCCTGATCCAGGAGAGACTGAAAATCACTGCTTTGGGGGATGCCCCTGGGACCAAGCTGTGAAGCATAGGGAGAAATGTAGGCAGCGAGTTCCTCTTCCCAGCCCCACCACCCTGCCTTTCCGTTCCCTCTGCCCTTCCTTCAGAAGCCCCCTCTCACGGAAGTTCCCCAGAGGTAGGCTGCTCTGAGCTGGAATCATACCCTCAGCACCAGATGTTCGTTTACTCTCCTTTGTTCCAACCCAGCCTGACTGACCATTGGTAACCTGTCCATTACCATTTCCAGATAATTGCATTTTAACTGCCTTCCTTTGGAAAACAGCTTCACATAAATCAGTGGTTCTTAATGCTTTCAGGCCTAATATCTGTTTTATATTCCAACTATTTTGTGACATCTCCTTCATGAAATGACATGAAAATCACAGAAAATATAACTTACCTACTTACTATATAATGCCAAAATTATTTTTATAAAATGGCCATTAGAAAAGTAACCTTCTAACTGAGGCCGGGTGGCTCAGTCTGTTAAGCATCCGACTTCAGCTCAGGTCATGATCTCGCGGTTCATGGGTTTGAACCCCACATCAGTCTCTGTGCTGACAGCTCAGAGCCTGGAGCCTGCTTCAGATTCTGTGTCTCACTCTCTGCCCCTTGCCCATTTGCCCTCTGTCTCTCTCTCTCTCAAAAATAAATAAACAGGGGCGCCTGGGTGGCTCAGTCGGTTGAGTGTCCGACTTCGGCTCAGGTCGTGATCTCAAGGTCTGTGAGTTCGAGCCCCGCGTCGGGCTCTGTGCTGACAGCTCAGAGCCTGGAGCCTGCTTCGGATTCTGTGTCTCCCTCTCTCTCTCCCCCTCCCCTGCTCATGCTCCGTCTCTCTCTGTCTCAAAAATAAATAAAAACATTAAAAAAATTAAAAATAAATAAATAAATAAACATTAAAAAAATTTAAAGAAAAGGGGTGCCTGGGTGACTCAGTCAGTTAGGCGTCCGACTTCAGCTCAGGTCATGATCTGGCAGTTTGTGAGTTTGAGCCCCTCATCAGGCTCTGTGCTGACAGCTCGGAGCCTGGAGCCTGCTTCGGATTCTGTGTCTCCTTCTCTCTCTGCCCCTCCCCGACTTGTTCTCTGTCTCTCTCTATCAAAAATAAATAAATGTAAAAAAATAAAAATAAATAAAATAAATTTAAAGAAAAGTAACATATTTTTCTCAAATGGGTGTTAGAAAAGTAACTTCTAATAATATATTTCAATATGTAAAGCTTAGAAGATGTAATAAAGTAGCTCAATGTTTGCTCTATACCTAAAGTCACAGGAACAGCCACAAATAAATTATTGAACTAGTGACAAATACCAAACCCTGATCACTGGTCCCTAAATGCCAGCAGCATCTCCCAGCCATTTATTGTGACAACCTCCTGCCCATAATTTATTTTTCAAATTGCCTTTTAACACCCTAGATCGATGATCCTGATGTGAGAAGTTTATCCAGTTTAGCAATCTCAAGAGAGGTATTTTGGTTTAAAAAATATTTTTCTGCCTCTGTCACCATGCAACTACTCTGTCCTTTCCCTATTTTTTTCCCCAAAGACTCGGGATATACATGTCACAGTGCATTACAAGCTCAACAATACAAATTAACACTTACGGAGTGCTTCCCACATGTCAAGCACTTTTAAAATACTTTTGTATGTATTAATTTATTTAAACCTCATCACTCCATAAGTAATATTATTATCACTATGTTCCAGGGATGATAATAATAGGCACCGAGAAATTAGGCAACTTGACTAAGAATTACACATCTAGCTACATCTAGCTTCTTGTGGAAATCAACTCCTTTGATTATTATAATAATGTATTTTTAAATTTTTTTAATGTTTGTTTGTTTGTTTGTTTGTTTGTTTAGAGAGCAAGCCAGGGAGGGGCAGAGAGAGAAAGGGAGAAAGAAATCTGCACTGCACTCTCAGTGCAGAGCCCCATGTGGGGCTCGAACTCATGAGCCATGAGATCATGGCCTGAACCAAAACTAAGAGTTGGACACTCAACAAACTGAGCCACCCAAGACGCCTCCTATAATGATGGAGTTTTATAATTAGCAAAGCACTATCTTTGTTTTTATTTTAGGAAAGAAACATTTCAGGGATGAAAGGATGTTTCTTTTTCCAGAGCCCATGTATCTAAACGTTTGAAATTTGAGCCCATGTTTTCTTGGCTTGCTTTATGCTTTCAGCACGTAATTAGGTAGCTTTCTTAATATTTTCATTCAGTTGTTTCATAATGGATTTTCTCTTCTTGGCATGTCATCTATATACGAAATTGCAGCTCCATTCATTTAAAGACTGGGAATGCAAATCTTTTTTCTGCACTCTCTTTTCATTGCCAACTGTCTTGCATTGAAACAGGCTTGTTTCAGCTGAGTTAAGAGGATGGCCTAAAAAGCACGTTCTGTGCAGAGTGGAGGGACATGTGGTCAGGACTCTCCTAAATGTGTCAGAAATCACAGTCCTGCATCATTCAGGGAGGAAATGTCTTTCTGCCTGGAAATAGCCACAGAGTTGTTTTAACAGATCATTTTTATCAGCAGTTTAGGGTTGAACTTTTTACCCTGATGTGGCTGCTTGTAAGGACAACAAAGTAACGTATTTGAAGCAAACCTACAATGTATTTATTTTTCCTTTCAGAGGGAAAATGATCCCATCTGATCTTGAAAGAAGGATCCTTGAAGCCAAACAGAAAGTAAGTTTTTGTAGAGAGTTAACAAACCAAAGGTACATATTTCTGTTTTCGTCCAGTGGAGAACACACTGTGGCTTTGTTTTAAAAAGAGGACTCAATTCTCAACCTCCAAGCCTTACTGAGAATGTGGGATTTTGCATCCAGTCACTGTTTATGACTCTGAGTTGTAGACTCTGCTTTGGAAAGGTCTAAGTTGCTCTTTAAATAATATACACTGTGGTAATGCACATAGTGATGCTGTAAGAATTTCTAAAGCATTTGTCTTTCTCTGTGCTGAGGGTTGACATTAAACAGACATACATTTGAAAGATCATTTTCACAAGTGGAAAACATCACAATGTTAACGCAGCATGAGTTACCGTTGTATGGGTACTTGAAAGGGGCCCATTTTTCCTGCCTACAAATATGGATACGATTGGCTCTCTAAGCATCTTATTTTTTAGGAAACAATTTAGAAGTCTTAGAAGGAGCAAGTTCTGGAGACCTAGAAAGTCATTTACATCTCTGGATGGTTTGCAAACCAGAGAGCTTGTTTGTAGAACTCCCTTAAATGTAACTTTTTTTTTTTTTTTTTTTGAGAGAGAGAGTGAGAGCATGAGGAGGGGAGGGGCAGAGGAAGAGGGAGAGAGAGAATCTTGAACAGGTTCCATGCTCAGCACAGAGCCCGACGTGGGGCTCAATCCTACATCTTTGGGATCATGACCTGAACCAAAATCAAGAGCTGGATGGTCAACCGACCTAGCCACCCAGGCACCCCTAAATGTAACTTTTAGTGGATATAACCTACAGTTCCTAGTTCAACAGAAAACATACATTTTATTATTATCAACTCAGGAAAAATTATTCCTCTTCATATGCCTTTTTTATTTCCTACACAGTGGCCAGAAGTTTCCCCTTGTTTCTGAAGTGGAACTACTCCTGGTAGCACAAACCATAAGATTAAACCTTTGCTGCCACCTAAAGACAGACTCTGTAACATCCTGTCACATCTCCCGCTATGTTCACACCCTGTTTGAGACATTCTTCTACCTTCTTCCAGCAATTTTCACTTAACCAGGGCCAGAGGACTGCTTATTATATAGTCTTATATATATAAGACTTATATATATAGTCATGGCTTATTATATAGTCTCACACGAACCCGTCCCACCCAAGACACCAAATAAATTTATATCTGAGGATTTTCCAACTAGGAATAATGGGCCGGTCAGATTTCCTTCTCTTTGTTCTTTTGTCTGCTCACTCTAAAGGACTGTTACAGAAAAGGAAGACCAGAGAGTGGGCCAAGGTGGGGGGGAAATCTACCTGGAATAAATAAATGGCTTGTGGGCACCACAAAGCTTCCTCACCTATGGGTCCAGTGCAGCCTCTTCTGAGAACCAGAGTGTCTGTTCTCATGAGACTGACTGACAGGTCCAAGAGAATGGCCTGGAGAACTCAGATCCTGGAGAGTGAACGTCCTTCCAGGCTCCAGGGTGTCGATGATCCTGCTGATGTTTCCAAAACTGCAGATGATGGGGGAGAATTTCTACTGTTTTCATCAGCTGTTTGAAAAAATTCTCAAAGCCCTATTTGACCTTATTTGGGGCTTTCTCGTTTGCATAGGGATTTGTTCCTTTCCTTGTGAGTGCCACAGCTGGGACCACTGTGTATGGAGCATTTGACCCCCTCTTGGCGGTCGCTGACATTTGCAAAAAGTACAAGATCTGGATGCATGTGGATGTGAGTATCCCATAGGAACTGCCACTAAAATGCCCTTGCATGTTTATTCATTTGGGGCTCGTGGAATGAAGTCTGTCTTTTCTCTTTTTTTTTTTCCTTTGGGAGCTTCTTTTTAGAATAGGGATATTTAAGATTTTAAGATTGCAGAGACAAAGCAGCACACAACTCACATAGCACACAATGTTGACTAGAGGAAGTTGGAGGCTGATGATGCATTAATGTTCCCAACATGATAATATTCTCATTTCTATGACCAGTATCCAAGCTGAGCACTTAGCTCTCGGTTCATTGGCCCATAACACCCACGGAGGAATGCAGCCTACATACATACATACACAGTCACACACATGAAGATTGTACTTCCCTGTGAGAATGATCAAAAAGGCATAAAGGAGTTACGTTTCCATGGGAAACCCAAAGGATACAAAACTCAAACTCAAGTCAGGTATTTGTATATTTGGAGAGGAAAGCAGACCTGACAGCTTGCTAGGAGATATGGGACACCAATTTCCAATTTCTTAGCTGGGTCACTTAAGAAGATACTTCATATTTGAAATGTTTTGACTCCAGGCCTGGGCACACTAAAATGAAGATGTGCCCACCAAAGCATTTTCAAATGAAAAAATGTCAAGTTTTCCATGGACAAAATGAAAAGATTTAAACTTCAACCACTGTAAATCAAAGTCTGGCTCAAAGATCAGCTGTTACCTGCAAAATGTTTGTTACTAATCCATTATTACTAACTAAGGCTGAACCAGGTAAATTTCCACTATCCCAGTGTTATCCTGCATGGCGGGTATCAGTCTTCTTTTCCTTCCCTGATTCACAGCGTGAGTTGTTTCTTAGGCTACCAATGACCCCATCCGTTTTAGAAATGAAGACACTACGAAAAGGTTGAACAATTCCAGTAGCATTCTGACCTGGGTCTCAGAACTGGAGAGCCTGTTAAACCTTGCTAGCTGATTCAGGAAGAGGATTAACTTGACAACATTACAAATAACAATGTCTGTGTGTCCTAAACGAGCGGACGCTGCTGTCTCCCCTCCAGGATTTCTACTTAAAATAGAGAGATTTCTTAACTAATCGTATTTGCTTCCTTTGAAACATATCAAATTTAGCACTTACTTGTATTATCTTAAATGTTTATACTTTTATAATTAGATTAGAAAAATTCTTAAAATAGTACCCATTTGGAAAATTGGGTAATTTTTCATCCTGAAATTATAACAAACTAAAAAATAAGTAAATAAAGCAATTATACCCTAATAGGTGGGGGGTTTTTTCCTTAAAATTATCCCAGGATTATTTTTACCCACAAAGAATGTCAATATTTTCCAATGAATCTCCATCTTGACATTTTTTTAAAAGAGATCACTACATCAGTACACTAATTCAAATCTTCAAACTTGAGTACAAATTTTTAAAAAGCATGTTCCTATCGCTCAGGGAATTGACTGGTACACATTCTTCCTGCTTGTTTCTTTCTTTCTTTTTTGGGTAGAGAAATTATCTTATCCAAAAGTACACATTAGTAAAATAGGATCATGAAGCTGCTTATTTCCTCTGGAATTATCCAGACTCGTCAAAGGAGTTTTCCTTACAACTCAGAAGCAGCCTAATGGGTACCTAGCTCATCCTCTGTAATGCCAACTGGGGAGACAATAGGGTTTCTCATTTTGAGATCATGAGTTTCATTAGCACTATGAGTGGTGGTGATAAGTTGGGGAAAGGATCTTTTTTCTTATGCAGACAGAAAAAATGTGCCCCCCAATTTGTCTCCTTCCACTTGTATAAATGTAGTGTGGAACCTAAAACCTTAGAACAGCCTCCAATTTAAGCTTTGCAAATCTAGTACCAGAATAAGGTGGCCAACCCCCTAAATTGCCTGGGGTTGAAGAGATCACTTTCACCCCACAAGACTTTCACTGTTCTGGAAGACACCAAACTTTAGAAATCTAGGCAATGAAAACCCACTACCTTTTTCCTTGTATGATCTTCCTTTTGCAGGCAGCTTGGGGTGGGGGATTACTGATGTCCCGGAAACACAAGTGGAAACTGAGCGGCGTGGAGAGGTATGCCCATTTTTCTTGTTAACTACGTAAAGCATGAAAGCTAAATATAAAAGCAAATTGCACACAATTTCTAAGAACTCTTAGAACACAGGTGAGCCCATTTCTGTAGTGTTTGTGTGCCTTGCCTGTGTGGTCATTGACACATGTGTATTATGTGTAAACAACAAAAAGAAATCAAATTCCCATATCAAGTGGCCCAAGCGGAATGTTTCTCCAATAGAGATTCCTAACTGCAGTCCGTGGTTGGCCAGAGGACTCAGGAATGACCTTCCTAGAATCTCTGAACCAACTACCAAAGTTGTTTAAAACCTCTTAGCAGGTCATAGTTTTCCAGGGAGAGGATCTGTAGCTTTCATGCTCCATAAAAGGATAATATTGACCGCCTTAAGGAAACCAATAAGTAAATTTGCACCCTTATAGTTTATTAGTGTTGCAAGCATGGGTCTGGGGTTTGATACAGCCCACTGAAAGCAAGACGTACTTGTGATAACATCATCTCATGGTTATAATTCCATGATAATTTTGTTTACATAGTTCTGATTGATGCAGCAGAGTACCTTTTCTTTCTTCCCCAAAGACTAAGCAGTAGATGGTTGAGAAAAGCAAAGGAGGTTATATTTGATTAGCATAAAACATATGCAGGTCTGAAGAGAAAGGAAAAAAAATTATAGAATGCAAAATAAGCCCCAGGCTTTGCTGACCATGTGCAAAGGAAGCTCAACGTTCCCAGTTCTCCCATTACACCATGGCAGGTCAACAGCAATGGTTAGCTCTGACACTCAGGCAGCTGAGAGAGCCTGAGTTCATCCGAGGCCAAGTGCCCCCCATGCCCTGCCAGGTAGCCAGATGCTGCCCAGAAAGAGCTTCCCACTGGCTCTGCCCCTAGACGTCTTGGCACAACTTCTATTCTGGGACGAGGAGAGAGGCCAGTGGAGTGTGGGAGTGTCTGTCAGCACTGGTCGTGCAGGCAGCCAGACCAGAATGAATGCGTGAGGCATGCTCTGCAATACCCAGGCCCATTCACATGCAGAGAGCCCGTGAATGTAGAAAGAGGGGTGGGGGTTACCAAGGCAGAGTCAGGGGCACATTGCCTGATTCATGGAAGACTCGAGATAGACCGGCTGAGGCTCAGGTCAGCGGGATAGCTGTCCCTGAGTCTGCTGGCTGGGGTCAGTGCCCAACTGTAGAACTGCTTATGCTCTCTGATCACTGGTACCCATTTAGGTATGGGAGGCTAAAGGCAGGCATAGCCCCCTCCCAGAGTGAGCCGGTCTTGGCCTCTGCCTCTAGTCCTCAGGTGCTTCTCCCATGCCCAATTTCTTTTTTCCCTGTGAAGATCTGAATGAAACCAGACGCATAAGGAGGAGGCAATGCACTAAGCAGGGAGAGACAATGCAAAAAAAAAAAAAGAAAGAAAGAAAAGAAAAGAACAGCTTGGAAGGTGCCTGCTCAGATGATCAGAACAAGAACAAAATTCTCATGCTTTTGAGAGAGGTGGCCTGTACACAGTACTTCTCTCTTCTTTGAGTTTCTTTCTCTCTAGCACAAAAAGTAAGCGTCTATTATTGTACCTTTAATACACCTGGGACTCCCAAGTGCTGAGAGTCACGGAGCATCCTCCGCCAATGATGACTTAAAAGCTCACTAAATTACTTACCCTGAACCTGGGAAAAATAAACACCCACACACTTTTGTACTAAAGACTATTATTTGAGAGCAAAGCTTAGAACATTCACTGTGGAACATAGAGTCTGTTCCAATGGCCATAGTTCTTGAAACGGTATTATAACTAAATAAACTAAGTGGGATAGCGAAATATGAAGTCCCAAAAAATGAGGGACTGCCACCTGTCTACCTGAGAGCATCCATCTTGCTGACTTATTAGCAAAAGGCACACTATCTTTGGCAAATAAGGTTGTAGGGCCAGTGGAAAGCCCTGGGCATAATGTGTATGGGCTTAAGTTGAAGAAAGAAATTTGCCTCACTTGGGAGTATACATTTTCTCAAAGATTCACTCTAAAGTGGAGGAAATCCATGGACAATTCTTGTCCCCAGATCAAGAGGTTCCCCAGTGGTCACAGGGTCCCCTATGACATCCTTATAACAAAATGGCACATGTAACCAGAGCCTGCCTGGCTTCCCTTGGAGTGCCTACCAAATTCTCAGAAAGCAACCTTCTTCCTCACTAACACTGTCAAATTTTCTAGAGATGTCATAGCTGAGAGGGCTTGCCAAAAGCCCTAATACTCCAAAGTATGCTTCTATGTGATGTAAACTGACTCCTTTAATCCCTCCCCACAGCAGGTTGCTGCTTACCTGTGATAACCCTTTGTGGTGGCCCACTCTCCAGGTTTTCCAGCCCAGCTGGAGGTCCCGGCATGCCTTCTACCATATCACCAATTATTGCCCTCACCCCTGCCCCGAGAGCTATTTAGAAACTCAATTCAGTAGCTACTAAACCTCTGCCATATGCAAGGCACAGCGAGAGAACAAAGACCAACGTGGTGTGAAGCCTGTTTTCAAAGGGTTTAGAATCTAGTAGGGAAGAGTGACAGTCAGTAATGGATTAAAATTCAAGGCAGAGGAAGTAAAGGCTCAAGAGACAGACAAGCGAGCTGCTTGGCAAGCACAGAGAAAGGAATGATTCCTACTCAACAGGGTTATTAAAGGAAGGCTTCGCACAGGGGTGGGCATTGGCGCTTCATGAGACGGAAGTGGAAGAAGGGCATTCAAGGTGAAGAGCTAGCTAGGACATGGAGGTTGGAAAGAGTCCTTGGAGGAAGTCCAGATCAGTTTGGTTGGAGCCTTAGACAGACTCATGGAAGTGACTAGTAAGCTCGTGGAGTGTCCACAAGTCCTGCCCAGGGAGTCTCGGTGGAGAACTTGCCTCCTGGGCCATGTCAGGATCAACAGAAATCCCCGAGCTGAGAATCACTGCTGTAGGAGCCACTATTTCACATGGAGAGCCTTGGATTTCAAAGGTTGGGGGCACAAAAATGAAAGCCCCTACTGTGGCTTTCAAAAATGAAACCCATGGAGGGGTTTGAGGAGACGAGGCGGATTATCTCACCTGCCGTTTGGAAAGACAGCTCTGGATTTGGGAGGAGATGGAAACCATTGAGCTTTTGGGAATGTCCAGGTGAGAAGTGGTAGCGGAGGTGAGAGAAGCTAAGGGTGCAAACTGGGGCAGTAGCAGCAGGGAGGGAAATGAGGGGATGAATCCAGGAGTGTCGCTTCCACCAAAAAGGACAAACTATTCACAGAGACTTGCTCGTCTATGGGACCAAGTGTGATTTTTTCTTTAAGTTTTTGGTTCTTATTTCTTTAAACTTTCTTTTTCCTTTCCTTCCTTCCTTCCTTCCTTCCTTCCTTCCTTCCTTCCTTCTTTCTTTCTTTCTTTAGAGAGCAAGTAGGAGAGGGACAAAGAAAGAGGGAGAAACAGAACCCTAAGCAGGCCCTGTGCCATCGGCACAGAACCAGATGCAGGGCTTGAACTCACAAACTGTGAGATCGTGACCTAACCTGAGATTAAGAGTCAGATACTTAACCGACTGAGCCACCCAGGCGCCCCAGGACCAAGTGTAATTTAAAGAACAAGGACTTCTGTTTACCTCCCTTGCTTCTGAAACATTGTGTGTGTGTGTGTGTGTGTGTGTGTGTGTACATATATATATATATATATATGTATATATATATATATATATATATGAAAGTATATATGAAAGTATATAAAAGAAAGTATTACGTACAAGTAGTGTTTAAGCATTCTGTAATGTATAATGCTCTTCGTGTTATTAGAGTGTGGTATATATATATAATACTTTCTTTTGCCTTACTTTCCAATACTTTAAGAAATTCTAGAGACTTTCCACCTTGGCAGATTTTACAGTCTTGCATAATATGTCAAAAGGTATGGGGGACATTTTTTTTTGTAGATATCTTTGACCAAGCTGGCATCTTGAAACATCTTCCTTAAAAATTACAACAAAATCTAGCACCAAGGACTAAAGAATAAAACACTTTATACAGAGATTATTATTAATATTATTACTATTATTTAAATAAAGCTGCAAGGGGTGATGTCATGAGAGCAGGAAAAAGAAAATGATACTAAAACACTGAGGTTTGAGAGCTGGATGTGTGGGAGGAAGACAGTGTGAGGCACTGAGGCACAGAACACACAAGAAAGGATAGATCTAGAAGGATGAGGAGGGGGTAAGTTAATGAGTTCGTGTGGGGTCTTCTGAGTTTGAGGCGCAAATGAGGGCACAAGGATATGTCTTAAGACAGCCCTAAGGGATTCATTTTTTCTAACTTAAAGTAAATCACAGAAGCCACATAACTGAGTCTCACAGCAAACACTTTGAAATGAACCTGAGGCTGTTTTTCATAAATTGCCAACATTTCTCAAATAAACTAACGGCACATCACTGAATCACTGTGTGCAGCTTTTTGCCATGTTTGTGAGGCAGCCCCGCTGAGAGAGAGGAAAGACAGGAGACTCAGTGACAGGCAGTTGTGAACCTCAGCAGCTTCTACTCTAAAAAGACAAGTTGGCCACTGCATAGAAACAAACACCTCCAGTCAGAGAAATGGAGAACAGCTATTTTCTTCTCCATCAGGTGTCATTATTAACAAAGCTGAGTTTCATCAGGATTAGTCATATAGCTGTAGAATATTATAGAAGCAGTATGTATATATATGCTTCATGTCACCAAGCGTGGAAATGATAGAATTGAAACTGATAGCAAAAGCCAACCTTATTTAATGTTTACCATGTATCAGAAGATGAGCTGGGCCTATTCACTGATTCAGATGAGATCCCCAGGCCAGTAAGCGTTCTCCAACTGGCCGGCTGACGCCCACCATTCATCAGGTAAACGAATGAGACTGTCCCAGCTTCTCATTTCTTCCCAGTGTTCTTGCACCTTGAGAGCTGAGAGGAGGGTGAACCCAAGTCTTTTGTTCCCTCAGAGGAGGGGAAATAATTTCCCACACTACGGAGGCAGCTGCCATGGCTGTTCTCCTTTCCCTCCTGCTGTGAGTCTCTTCATACTGGGGTCACACTCATGATTCTCCGCCCCAAGGATCCCTCAGGCTCTCGGAAGACATCCACAGAGGCTCACCTTGCAATGGGAACTCATTCATGGAGGGAACTGCTGCTTTCCCTGGAGCTGGGGGAGGAGCTAGGTGAGTAGTCCAGAGAGAGTGAGGGAGAGAAGTTGAATGAACTTGAAGAAGGCTGCAGAGATAATAACACTTGATCTGAGCCTTAGAGAATAAGTGAGATTTAACCAAGTGAAGCAAAGAGAGATGACATTCCAGAAAGAGGAAATAGTATTAAGGAGACCCAGGAGTGTGAGTATAGAGTTTTCTGAGAATGAAAATAAAATAGTCTGTTGTGATGAAAATGGGTATGGAAAAGTGAAAGAACACAAGACTGAACACGTGGCCTGGGCTCACCCTTGAGGGCATTATTATTATTTATTATCATTATTATCATCATCTGACCCAGAACTATGCTTTAGACTTTTCAGATAGCATAAATACCTGGCAATCGCTGATGGGAGAGCATTGTATTTCTCAAGTGTGTCAGGACAAAATAGATTGAAAACTGCTATAGGGGCTATAGCATATCCCACCTGTGGTCCAGAAGGATGTCTGTGGGTTAGAGACGAGATGGAAATGGATGAGCTAGAAGCTGTTGTGAAAGGAAACTTGGGAGAAACGTCATGATCAATTGAAGAGGAAGAAGGAAAAGCTGAGTGAGAACAAAATTAAGCAGTGAAATGAGACACTGTGATAGTGTCAGAAACATGAACAATGGAGGCACACAAGGACAGCCCTTCACCTGCATGGTGCTCTGCTCCTTGATGGCCAAAGGCAGGACCCTGGACTGGATGATCCCAGTCCCTCAAAGGGGATCACAGGGAGGCTGGCTGAATTACTGCATGGAAGCTAAGGGGGCACCGCGTGAAGATGCCGACCCTCGCCTATTCTCTTTGTAGACAAAGAAAATGTTGTAGATTTAAGAGCCCACTTCTTGTTTTATAAAGTTAGTGTCATCTGGGAGTCTGAGAAACAGTGCTAAGAACACTGAAGCTCTATTGTCCCAGCACAGGACCTTGTAGTCTGAGTCTGTCATGGGTGCCACCCTCTTAACTTCATTTCTTTCCTTTAGGGCCAACTCTGTGACATGGAACCCACACAAGATGATGGGCGTCCCCTTACAGTGCTCTGCTCTCCTGGTTAGAGAAGAGGTATGTCTTCCCTGACTCATGGCCCAGTCCATCCATGGAGTTCAGTAGAATAAATGTGTGTAGTAACAGAATCAGAATACAGTACGATTTGACAGCCTGGAACAGCGAGCCATCTCCAAAAAGGGCAAATTGTTAACAAGGATGATTATGAGGTCCTCTTATGTCCAAGTATAGGACGGTCACAGTTTGAGTCTACAAGACAGGTATGTTTCATACATGGCTAAATTGTACTTGTGAAAAAAGGCATAGAATGTTAGGTTGTACTTGGCAGGCTCAACAATGCATCAAGAGAAACTTAGCATTCAAAAAAAAGGAATGGGTCTAAAAGAAGTGGAGTCGCACAAACAGAAGGTTACTGAAGGGGTTGTGGGGAGGGATGGGCTAAACGGATAAGGGGCATTAAGGAAATCATTGTTGCACTATATGCTAACTCACTTGGATGTAAATTTAAAAAATAAATTAAATGAAATGTTAAAAAAAAAAAAAAAGAAGTAGAGTTCCAGGATGAGGAAGGTGGTAGTCTCCCACTGTCCTCTAGATAAACCATGCCTGAAGCCATTTGCTTAGGTCAGTGCCAAATTGCATATGGGACCCCACCAAGCTAGGGTTTGAATGGTGGGCAACAATTGGTGAACCTGTGACAGATGTGGTTGAAATAAGCAAAGATGTTTAATCTAAAAAGAAAAAGAAACTTGAGAAGATGGCATCCTTCACAGTTTAAATGACTCAAGTGGAAGAGATTCGGTTTCTTCAGGGAACTGGGTCTGTAGCACTGGATGGAATAATTTGATGGCACAATCAGAATATGCCATGATTGAAGTTCTGACTTCTGGTCAATAAAAGGAAAGCTTTTCTAAAAATTAAGCTTTCTCTGAGGTAGTGAATGCTTCGCATAGGAATAAATTCGCCACCGGGGGTAAGTGACTGGAGATTGGACAGACACTTATTAGTAAAGGGAGAGAAAAGATTCCTTTATTGAAAAAGAACAGAATAAAACCCCTAGGATCCCTTCCAAATCCAAGAGTTTATGATGCTCTGACAGCATGTTCCTTATTGAGATATAAGGAATAAGGACATTGTATAAGACCATATTAAGTATTCTGTGATAAGGGAGCTCTGGGCTTACAAAACTTGGGATATTTTAGGGGTGCCTGGGTGACTCAGTTGGTTAAGCGTCTGACTTCGACTCAGGTCATGATCTCACCGTTTATGAGTTTGAGCCCCACATCAGGCTCTGTGTTGACAAGTCAGAGCCTGGAGTCTGCTTTAGATTCTGTGTCTCCCTCTCTCTCTGCCCCTCCTTTGCTCATATTCTCTCTCTCTCTCTCTCTCTCTCTCTCAAAAATAAATAAACATTAAATAAAAATTTAAATAAAAATAAAAAAGACTTTAAAAACTTGGGATATTTTAAATTGAAGAACTAAAAGCAAGATTCATTACTTCAGGGCATACCGGAGCCTTTCATAGGCAGATATATATTGCAAATATCTTTAAAGAAGGAATTTATCAAGTAGAGTTTCCTAAATTTATTTGACCATGGGAATTTCTTTTACAACTATTTTATAGCACAGCAACTATTACTATATTTAAAATTTTTTGTAACAGAGGTGACAGGGTGGCTCAGTTGGTTAAGCATTGACTCAGGGTCCTGAGTTCAAGCCCCATGTTGGGCTCCACGCTGGGTGTGGAGCCTACTTAAAACAGTTTACAACATAATGGTCTATAACTTTTTAATGGCTTGGAATCAGGATATTATCAAGGCCCTTTATGTGAAAAACGTCATGTTTACTTATCCCTTTGTGCAATGAGACTGGTGCTGGCCAACCTTTAAGAGGTCATGTGTTTTGGTTTCTTTTAATGTTTATTTATTTATTTTGAGGGGGGAGGAGGGAGGGAAGGAGACAGGGGGAGAGAGAGAGAAAGAGAGAGAGAGAGAGAGAGAGAGAGAGAGAGAGAATCCCAAGTACTGGCACTCCATTACTGCATTTTTATACTCTATTGCTTGTGGCAGTTTACAATGGGATATTTCATTGCCAATGATAATTAATTAGCCTCAGCACCAGAAGTTTAGTATGGAACATGGGTGGCAAAGTGACCGAACTATTCCAAAGAACAGTGAATGAATCATGCTCTCTGACTAAAGCAGCATTGCTGGTCTCCTCACCAGAAACCCCACCACGTTTTAATTTGTCACAAGCCACAGGAAGCCTCTGACTCTTTCATTATCTACAGTACAATTGTGTTTTTACAGAACGTTTGGCTTTTTTTTCTCTTGTGACTCATGGCAAGTAAAGAAAAGACGAAAATGTGATCATCTAGTTAAAGTTAGAAGTGAGAGTTCTTTAACAAAGAATTTATCCAAACTAACACAAAATGTAACACAACTAAAATTGTAAGGAGACCCTGAAAGACCAGATGGTAGGCAATAAAACTGGTCTCAACCCTATAGTTCGGGCTCCTTTTGCAGTGAAATTCATTGTTATTCTTTTGAGAGTGAGGGAAATTAAATAATTGTAATAGAGTGGTAAAATGACATTGGATTTGAAAAAGAAAATTCACTTGAAGGCCAATAAAATTGAAAGTTGCAACAGGTGACTCCATTTTGTTTCATGGTCACAGAAACTCGGCATGCAAGCTCACAAAAAGGTGTACCAGTCCTAAGGGAGACCACCCCAAAGTGTGGAACGGTGGGTAGAGAGGACCAGCTTCTAGTGGTCCTTTCAAAACATATGACCTCGGGGCATCTGGGTGACTCAGGCCACTCTTGATTTCAGCTCAGGTCATGATCTCACAGTTCATGAGACTGTGCCCCGTATCAAGCTCTAAGCTGAGTGTGGAGCCTACTTGGGATTCTCTCTCTCCCTCTCTCTCTGCCCCTACCCCCGTGCCCCTCTTACTCCCATTCTCTCTTGCATGAATACAAAATATATGAATGAACATTTTTTAAAAATACAGTACTGAAGCTCTAACCACTCTTGAGAGGGGAATATGGCATTTCAAAGATTGGTTATTTAAGACATCTCAGAATAATGATGTCTTTATTTTTTTAGATTTCAGCATGTAAAAATAACAATAAGCTATCTTAAAAGCTATGACTTCCAAAGAGAATTCAAACCATAATAGCCAGATGATAAAGTACCTGAACTAAGTGTAAATGAAACACTAGAATAATCATACTATTAGTATTTTACAAAACAAAAGTTTCTAAAGTATTTTAATTACAATAAAACCAAAACATCAGGATATTCCTCAAAGAATGAACATTATACTCTGATTATGATTGTTTTTGAATAAATGCATTCTTGTAAAAAGGAGAGTAAAAGCATATATTTCACTGTTGTTAACCTGAAGTTACATTTGACCGTGAGCCATTTATCCCACAGGGTTTACCTATCCCAACAGCTCATCCTGTCTGGATATTGGCCCCATCTAAAAAATTTGATTCTTATTGCTTTCTTTCTCCAGGAAATTCAGTGTCCCTTGCAAATTTTTTTCTTAAAGTCCCCTGAAATTACCACATTCTTATCAATAAGGTTGCTTATGTTTGTGAGTAGTTGTTTTATATATTTGGGGGCTCCCGTATTCAGCACATAGACGTTTATAATTGTTAGCTCTTCCTGATGGATAGACCCTGTGATTATTATATAATGCCCTTCTTCATCTCTTGTTACAGCCTTTAAAGTCTAGTTTGTCTGATATAAGTATGGCTACTCCAGCTTTCTTTTGACTTCCAGTAGCATGATAAATAGTTCTCCATCCCCTCACTCTCAATCTGAAGGTGTCCTCAGGTCTAAAATGAGTCTCTTGTAGACAGCAAATAGATGGGTCTTGTTTTTTTATCCATTCTGATACCCTATGTCTTTTGGTTGGCGCATTTAGTCCATATACACTCAGTGTTATTATAGAAAGATATGGGTTTAGAGTCATTGTGATGTCCGTAGGTTTCATGCTTATAGCGATGTCTCTGGTACTTTGTCTCACAGGATCCCCCTTAAGATCTGTTGTAGGGCTGGTTTAGTGGTGATGAATTCCTTCAGTTTCTGTTTGTTTGGGAAGACCTTTATCTCTCCTTCTATTCTAAATGACAGACTTGCTGGATAAAGGATTCTCAGCTGCATCTTTTTTCTGTTGATCACATTGAAGATCTCCTGCCATTCCTTTCTGGCCTGCCAAGTTTCAGTAGAGAGATCGGTCACGAGTCTTATAGGTCTTCCTTTATATGTTAGAGCATGTTTATCTCTAGCTGCTTTCAGAATTTTCTCTTTATCCTTGTATTTTGCCAGTTTCACTATGATATGTCATGCAGAAGATCGATTCAAGTTACGTCTGAAGGGAGTTCTCTGTGCCTCTTGGATTTCAATGCCTTTTTCCTTCCCCAGATCAGGGAAGTTCTCAGCTATTATTTCTTCAAGTACACCTTCAGCACCTTTCCCTCTCTCTTCCTCCTCTGGAATACCAATTATGGGTAGATTATTTCTCTTTAGTACATCACTTAGTTCTCTAATTTTCCCTTCATACTCCTGGATTTTTTTATCTCTCTTTTTCTCAGCTTCCTCTTTTTCCATAATTTTATCTTCCAGTTCACCTATTCTCTCCTCTGCCTCTTCAATCCAAGCTGTGGTTGTCTCCATTTTATTTTGTAGTTCATTTATAGCATTTTTTAGCTCCTCCTGACTGTTCCTTAGTCCCTTGATCTCTGTAGCAAGAGATTCTCTGCTGTCCTCTATACTGTTTTCACGCCCAGCGATTAATTTTATGACTATTATTCTAAATTCACTTTCTGTTATATTGTTTAAATCCTTTTTGATCAGTTCGTTAGCTGTCGTTATTTCCTGGAGATTGTTTTGAGGGGAATTCTTCCGTTTCGTCATTTTGGATAGTCCCTGGAGTGGTGTGGAACTGTGGGGCACTTCCCCTGTGCTGCCTTGAATAACTTGCGTTGGGGGGCGGGGTGTAGTCAGACCTGAATTCTGCCCCCAGCCCACCGCTGGGGCCACAGTCAGACTGGTGTGTGCCTTCTCTTCCCCTCTCCTAGGGGCGGGATTCACTGTGGGGTGGCGTGGCCCATCTGGGCTACTTGCACACTGCCAGGCTTGTGGTGCTGGGGATCTGGTGTATTAGCTGGGGTGGATCGGCAAGGTGCACAGGGGTGGGAGGGGCAGGCTCAGCTCACTTCTCCTTCGGTGATCTGCTTCCGGAGGGGCCCTGCGGCACTGGGAGGGAGTCAGACATGCCGCCAGAGGGATGGGTCCGCAGAAGCACAGCATTGGGTGTTTTCGCGGTGCAAGCAAGTTCCCCAGCAGGAACTGGTTCCCTTTGGGATTTTGGCTGGGGGATGGGCGAGGGAGATGGCGCTGGCGAGCACCTTTGTTCCCCGCCAAGCTGAGCTCTGTCATTCCAGGGTCAACAACTTTCCCTCCCATTGTCCTCCAGCCCTCCCATTCTCCAAGCAGAGCTGTTAATTTATAACCTCCCAGATGTTAAGTCTCGCTTGCTGTCAGAACACACTCCGTCCGGCCCCTCCGCTTTTGCAAGCCAGACTCGGGGGGGCTCTGCTTGGCTGGTGGGCTGCCCCTCCGCCCCGGCTCCCTCCCACCAGTCCGTGTAGTGCGCACTGCCTCTCCGCCCTTCCTACCCTCTTCCATGGGCCTCTCGTCTGCGCTTGGCTCCAGAGAATCCGTTCTGCGAGTCTTCTGGCAGTTTTCTGGGTTATTTAGGCAGGTGTGGGTGAAATCTAAGTGACCAGCAGGATGCGGTGAGCCCAGCGTCCTCCTACGCCGCCATCTTCCGCAAGTTTTTTTCTTAATACTTTTCACCACAATATAAATCTGATGGAATACCTGACCAAGTCAGTAGAGTTTCCTAAATTTTCCCTTCTCTTCTAGGGGTTGATGCAGAGTTGCAACCAGATGCATGCTTCCTACCTTTTCCAGCAAGATAAACACTACGACCTGTCCTACGACACTGGAGATAAGGCCTTACAGTGCGGACGCCATGTCGATGTTTTTAAATTATGGCTGATGTGGAGGGCAAAGGTGAGCATGTGTAGATCCGCTGCATATCGACTAAAGACAGAAACTATATCTGGTGACCCTTATTATGAGATTAAAAACTGATTTCCAAATTGCAGATTACCCACGATTAAGTTTCTTTAATCCTGTTTCTAGATATCTGCCTTCTGCATGGGCAAGAACATAAGCCAAATTGCTTGTAATGCTCACTCATCTAGGAAACAAATCCAGGCTGCTTTATACGGCAGGACATCTGGATTTTTAAGAGGTGTTTTGTTATTGTTGTTTTGTTGTTGTTGGCTCTTAGCTCTTGGTTTTTACCCAGTGATTGATCCCTCAGGGTGGTTGGTGCCTTCTTTTTGTTTGGAGGACAAAAGTGAAAAGTCAAAACCCCACCGTGATAGCTTTCTTTTGACATTTTAAGGGATAACCTCTCGAGATAAAGCTTTTTTAAAACTCTGGAACTACCCAGTAACCTCCATTTGTTCAGCTTCTCTGTTGACCCCAGCATTTAACTATAGATGATCACTCCTCTCAGGGACAGAGACGCTGTAAGTAAGGGAATACGGTACTGGCTGGACCTAATTGCTGCCCTTTCAAAGAGCATACCTGCTTGCTGAAATGTAAGCGGGACGGAAAGGTCCAAGATTTTATTTTTAATTTTGGCCAGATTCCTAATTTCAATGTCACACATCAGTAACTTCCCACCTGGTTTCATTTACCTCTCACAGGAGGCAATGGTCAGAGCAGCTGGACATGCCAGAAAAACCCAACTGCTAGAAAAACCCAACTAACCGAAAGGGTGCACGAGGGAACCTTGACAAAGGAAACAAGAAAAGGAGAGTTTAGAGGAAGGCTGGCACTCCCTGAGGTCCTGTATATTTGGGAGAGGGTCCCCAAGAGTTAGCTGTGAGCTTTCTCGGGAGCCTGCACAAGCAGGTGGCAGTTCAATCCCAGGGGACACAGAAATAACTCAGTCAGCAGGAGTGAGACCTGCCAGGGTAAGACCCGAGAATGTGCCCTTCCCCGGGTCCGTGTGAAGAGGAACCATGTCTATGGCAACGAGTTCCATGTGCTGTTCTTTACAAGATGTTTCTAAGTAAAACTGAATGCCTTGAGCAGTTAAAGAGGTGGATAGCTAACAAGAAAATAAGGAGGGTTGGGAGTGAAATAATGCAGTCAACCGCCATTTTATGGAATCTTCTCTAAATCCATCCAGGAAAAAAGGCAGTAGAAAGATGGTCTCACTTAATGCAGAAATAATTCTTACGTGGTTTCCAGGGACGGCTGGGCTACATATTCTTCAGACAAGCCTCTGTAATAGTATTTGCTCTCACTGAATTTCCTCTAAGTGTTGCTAAGTATCCATCCAGCAGCTGCCTGCAGTCGTTACCTCATAAACATGGTATGAGGGGTGGGCTTCCATCCCTTGAGCCGGGCAGGGGCCCCTTCCTCTCTTGAAAGATGAGAGCCTGACAAAGACACTTACTTGGTCCCCACCACCCAGACAAGACTCCTTCTGTTGGCAAAGACACTTGCATTTGGCAAAAAAGAAAGAAAGAAAGAAAGAAAGAAAGAAAGAAAGAAAGAAAGAAAGAAAGAAAGAAAGGGAAAAGGAATTATTGGCATACTCTCAATTGTTTTAACATGAGTAGATTTTTCATTTCCTTGATTGGTGGGAATCAAAAATGATGAACATAAATATCAGCTAGGTAGTTGAGGAAAGCCTGAGCTCTAAATATTGTTCAGTATCATCCTTCTTGTCTTATAAGAGAAATAACTTGGAGGACATCAGGTGTGAATTAAACAACAGCAACAGCTGAAGCCTGAAACAGGCAGAGGATCCAGTTTCTAACGTGCTGAAATAAAGGCACCAGAGGAGGGAATAAAAAAGGAAAAAAGAACAATCCCAGCAGCCACATAATTTATGGATACATATTCCTTTAATTTGTCACGTAAAACCTTAAGTATCTAGACACGTAAATGGCAAAAACGTCCATTTGCTTTTCGACTTAAAGCTGCACATTTTGCAAAATGAGATGATAATAATTATAAAAGTCATAAGATCAGTCCTACAATCCAGATGAGAGGTGCGGGTAAGCACCCTCCCACATCCCCATCTCTCTAGTGATGCCAGCCAGGGAAGGAGAAGTCTTCCTGTCCTAATAAGAACTGTGAAAGAGTTGGCGATGACTTGATCTTGAATCCCCTCAGGAATGAAAAAACAAGACTGAGGAGGAGCTAACGTTAATCAGTAAATCCTCTGTTATCAGATATACCTGGAGAATACCCATAGTAAGGTAAACCCGTATTTTTCTCCTTAGCAATACAAACCACAGGAAAAATACTAACCTAAATATAAATATTGCTTAATCTGTTAATGACTGGTGGAGCTAAATGCACTGATGACAGCGTCAGATTAAGTCCAAGATAATTGATAAGAGCAACTGTATGCAAAAAAAAAAAAAAAAAAAAAAAAAGAATGAGCCTCTTGATATGAATGCTAGGAGGCATTCTAGACAGATACCTAAGCCTGTCATAAGAAAAGGCCCCCACCTGCCCTCAACTCTGTTCTTACTGAGTAGACCTTTCATTTTGTCTGCATTTAATTAGAGAATGCTAAGACTTGATGATTATTTTCCAGATGTCACAGATTTCCATCGTGGTTAAAACTCAGTGTAGATCGGGGTGCCTGGGTGACTCTGTCAGTTGAGCAGCCGACTCTTGGTTTCAGCTCAGGTCATGATCTCACAGTTCATGAGATCGAGCCCTGCATCGGGCTCTGCGCTGACAGTGCAGAGCCTGCTTGGGATTCTCTCTCTCTCTCTCTCTCTCTCACTCTCTCCCTCTCTCTCTGCCCCTCCGCACTGGCTTGCAAGAGTGCTCTCTCTGTAAAGAAATAAACTTAAAAAACTGTTTTAAAAACTCAGATAGATAGATATAGAGAGGAAGGAAGGAAGGAAGGAAGGAAAGAAGGAAGGAAGGAAGGAAGGAAGGAAGGAAGGAAGGAAGATAGGTGAACAAACCTTAATTTTAGGCCTGCAAGGATGGTGTAATATATAACTACCTAGTTTTCACAGTAAATCTGTTTGTATATAGTTATGCAAATTATGCAAATTAGCAGGTTTCCCTATAGTTTTCTGTGATTGGCCTCCCTCATTGAAAATGTAGATAACAAAGGGACTGACAAATGGCTGAGAAAAAAAAAATACCAGGAGAAAACTATTAAAGGGAAATTGATGCCTGGCACACTCTTTGCTGAGTGACTGAATGAATGTTCATTTTCTCTTAAAATATTAACTTATTTTAATACATTAGATAATGAGCATCTGTTTTTGTGCCTGATCCTGGATGGGATGAAGGGGACACAATTTTCAGATGATATAAGATGAATGCACAGATAAGCATCACATAAGACAGAATATAACTGGTTGTAAAAGAAACCTAGATGCACCTCCCCAAAAGTTTGAGGATGGGGAGCCCATCTCGAGTTTGAGAGCCAAGAATGATGTTTTAAGAGGTCACCTTCAAGGGGCACCTGGGTGGCTCAGTTGGTTAAGTGTCCACCTCTTGATTTCTGCTCAGGTCATGATCTCACAGTTCATGAGTTTGAGCCCTGCGTGGGGCTCTACCCCTGTCTTGTGGAGTTTTCTTGGGATTCTTGCTTTCTCTCGCTCTCTCTCTGCCCCTCCCCTTTTGCTCTCACTCTCTCTAGAACACATAAATAAACTTAAAAAGAATTTTTTTTAAAAAAAGATGGGTCTAGAGCAGGACAGGTAGAATACATAGAATTTCAGCCAGTGGAGCTGGGAGGACACCGTGGGATGCAGGTCTAGCAGGAGCTCTCCTGCATACTCTGATGCTAGTGGAGAGTCCAGGTTGATGGAAGGGTAATTAGGGAGCTACCATCCAGGTAAAAAGAGGGCCTAGGTAGGGGGGCAGCCATAGAAATGGAGATGGTAGCAAGGGATTCAATCATTATTGCAGACCCACAATTCTGGGGCCTGAGAGCATTAGATGAGGGTTTCGAGAAGCAGAGAAGACTCGTGAGCAGCACTGATGGTGTCAGGCCCTGGAGACAACACAGCTGCAGTAGCTGAACGCTGGTAGACAGTGGCATCACTGAAGAAGTGGATATACGTGGTGTTCATCTTCCTAAAATACCAACTTGGGGGTCTGGGGTGGGACCCGAGAATCTACATTAATAACACAGTTGATCTGGTGCTGATACGGATGGTTCCTCAGAACATACTGTGTCAAAACACCGCCCCAGGGAGTAAAAGTTACACCTCCATTCATTCATCCACCCATTCAACCAGTGTGCATTGAACCCCTAATGTATGCCAACCCTGCTGGTATGACGGAGACTGTAGTGAACAAAGGAAACACCAGCCTGTGCCCTTGTGGATTGTCCACTTCAGCCAGATAAGTCTACACCAATCCTAAGTGTGTAGGCAACGAGGGAGAAAATAAAACCACCTTTCTCCGGAAGCTCCCTCAGCATAACTCTGACACTGGGCTCTAGACTTTCACTTAGACGTGTCCCTCGGAGCCTTCAGCCTCCTTCATAGCAACCCAGGTCATGGTGATAAAGTTTTCCATGTGCTGTTGTCATCCTCAGAATAAGAACTGTGTGGCATGTGACAACTACTCAACATGTATTTGATGAATGAATGCATTTTGGAGAATCTCGTAAAAGCCTTCCAAACTATGGAAATAAAACATGGATCTTCTTCCCATAAATATCCAATATCAAGAGAGGCCAGGCTTCTAAGGGCAAACTAGAGTTCCCTGTGTCACTCCCCCTTGTACCTCTTTAGCTTTCAACTAAAGGATGATCAGTTTACTCCTTAATCATCTTAAGTGAAGTCCTAGACTAGCAAAAGCGAGAAGATTCCCATTCTAGTCTCTGATAATCCCACTGCCTTTGTGATACAATCACACTCATGTTCAGAGTATTCATTTTACTTTTACCATGTCCCTATATGGGAGATCAGACAAGCACCATCATTCCCATGGGACCAGTAAGATTAGCCAAGGCCATGTGACTAGACAGGATGAGTCCTAGTGGTCCCGGCTATTATCTTGGATCAGATACATGCAAGTTTAAATCCAACTCTGGAGTGGTCCAAAGGATCCAGTTTGGAGACCAATTAACTTCCCTCCTCCTACCTAGGAGTACCCAAAGTGTACCTACCAAGTGTACCCAAACTGCCAGGTCAGTCCGAACCAACCCCGAATCCTTGGTACCACAGAGTCATATAGTGCATGGTGTAGGCTCTGGCCTGAATATTCAGCTTTGGGGCCCTTCCTTTGAGCCATCAGGAACCAGTCAAACTCCTTGGCCAATCAACCAGGGCAGCAATCTCCACAGAAATGATTTCTGAACCCATCAGATTTCTTTGATGCTTCAGACGTTCAAGTCACTGGCCATGCTGGATCCCCCTTTTAGCTGAGGTGATGAGACTATGAATAGGAATGTGGGCCCATCTTATGTCCATTGCAGCTTCTTCCTCCAGTTTCCATGTTGGATTAGTCACTGGTTGGCCTGTTCTAAGTGCTCCTGGGATGAGCATTAGCTGTTTGTCTAAGCTTTCCATTAGTGCTCCATAAATGCTGAAAGGATTAGGAGGAAAGCCATTTTGAAAAGTAATTCCCTGAAGTGTCCTGAGGTCGGTAAACAGCACCAGTCCAAGGCTGTAGTGTTGTTTTTCACAAGTCCAGATCCTGGGCTTCCAGAGCCGGAAACTAAAAGACCTCTGTGATTACGTTTGCCTGTTACAAGCATGTAAATCATTTGTCCCCAAAGGAGAAATCTAATGAGCCTTGCAGACTGACAGGCTAACAAAGCATCTGTGTGCCCTTTAAGATTAATACATTCATTTGTTCAGCAAATATTCATTGAGTACCTACCCTATTTGTTCCATAATGGGGGTACATTGGTGAACAGAAGTGCAGTCTGGAAATGGTAAATTTTCATGATGGTCAGGAGCTAAACAGGCGTGCTGGGGGGGGGGGGGGGTCTCTGATGATGCTTCTTATCCGCAGGAAGAGAATAGCCCAGTCCTCTGTCATTAATGACTTCCATAATTACCCCTCAGAATGACAGGCAAATTTTCCCCTCAAGTAATCAAAATAATTGCTTAAAGAATGAGGGCTCCAAAAGAAAAGGAAACTACCGTGGAGAGCCGAGATGACATGAAAGGCAACAAAAACACCTGAGGGGAGAACATTAAAGGAGAAATAATCACCAGAAAAGCCTCTGGAAACAGTCTTGTGCAAGGAAAGTGTGGAGCAGAGCTGAGCTGGAAGTGACAGAAAGACCTTCAGTCTCCAGCGAGATTTGTCCCACAAAGAGCTTACCTGCCTTTCTCAGCCCCCTGCCAATAACCTTTCTTCTTCTCTTACTCAGGGCACTACTGGGTTTGAAGCACATATTGATAAGTGCTTGGAGCTGGCAGAATATTTATACAATATCATAAAAAACCGAGAAGGATATGAAATGGTGTTTGATGGAAAGGTATGTATTCTGATCTCTACGATCTCAAAAAGTTTAGTCAATTCCAATTCTTTTTTTTTATGTTTTTAAATGTTTATTTATTTATATTTAAAGTTTCTATTTAGAGCGAGCATGAGCACAAGAGAAAGCAGGGGAGGGGCAGAGAGACAGAGAGAGAATCTGTCAGCGCAGAGCCCAATGCAGGGCTCCATCTCCTGAACCATGAGACTATGACTGAGCTGAAATTAAGAGTTGGACACTTGACTGACTGAGCCACCTAGGTGCCCCAACTCTAATTCTTATCATTGATTTTTTGTGTGTCAATCATGTACTGTCCAGGTAAGTGGGACCATTACAAAGGAGAAGCAGGGGTTCTGAGCTGGAGTAAAAAATCACACTCACAAAACAATAACTGTATATCGTGGTGAACATCAGGAACTCTAAAAGTGGTTATGGATTTAAAAGTAGGAATTCTTGGGGCGCCTGGGTGGCTTAGTCGGTTGGGCGTCCGACTTCGGCTCAGGTCACGATCTCGCGGTATGTGAGTTCGAGCCCCGCGTTGGGCTCTGTGCTGACTGCTCAGAGCCTGGAGCCTGTTTCAGATTCTGTGTCTCTCTCTCTCTCTCTGACCCTCCCCCGTTCATGCTCTGTCTCTCTCTGTCTCAAAAAATAAATAAACGTTAAAAAAAATTTTTTTTAAAGTAGGAATTCTTGGGGCGCCTGGGTGGCTCAGTCAGTTGAGCTTCCGACTTCCGCTCAGGTCATGATCTCACCGTCCGTGAGTTCGAGCCCCGCGTTGGACTCTGTGCTGACAGCTCAGAGCCTGGAGCCTGCTTCGGATTCTGTGACTCCCTCTCTCTCTAACCCTCCCCCGCTCATGCTCTGTCTCTCTCTGTCTCAAAAATAAAATAAAACATTAAAAAAAATTTTTTTTTAAGTAGGAATTCTGTTCAGAAGTTGCAGAATAGATTTGAAATGTCCTTGGAATTTTCTAAACTGCCACCATGGGCTGAATGTGAATCTTACTTTCCTCCTTGTAGCCTCAACACACAAATGTCTGCTTCTGGTACGTGCCTCCAAGTTTGCGTGTCCTGGAAGACAATGAAGAGAGAATGAGCCGCCTCTCAAAGGTCAGTGATACAGGCTCCTCTGGTATATACGTTGGTGTGTACACTGGGCCTTCCACGTGCATGGCATCTCTCTAACATGCACATGTCTCTGGGAGAAATCCAACCTCTTCCTTGGTGTGCAGGCCCACTCCCCTTCATGAGGGCTCCTACAGAACCAGGACTTTCAGAACTGGCATATCCAGACTTGTAACTACCCTATTTGCTTCTCTTTTCTTTTTTTTAAATTTTATTATTAGAACAAAAATTTTATGTTTATTTTTGAGAGACCGAGAAAATGCATGCGCGCACATGCAAGCAGATGAAGGGGAAAGAGAGAGTGGGACAGAGGATCCAAAGCGGGCTCTGCACTAACAGCAGAGAGTTCATTGCGGGGCTCGAACTCATGAACTGCGAGATCATGACCTGAGCAGAAGTCAGACATTTAACCTAATGAGCTACCCAGGTACCCCCCCTAACAACCCTCCCCCCTTTTTTTTGCTTCTTTTTCCTGAGGGCAAGTTTATGAGATCTTAAAATAAGTAATCAGGTGTTAGCTTTACTGCCATTCATGATGCAACGAGAACCCTTGCCGAAGTTGGCTGACCCACCAAGTGAAACCTTCCGTGCTCAGTCATACGCACAGAAGAGATTTCAGGCACCAGAAATGGTTAGGAAACAGAGCTGCTACTGACCCTCTTGAGATGCCAAGGTCAAGGCTACCCTATGGAGCTTGCTGAACCCCAGAAGATAATAGGGCAGGGAACAATAATTACGGCCACTGTTTGAGTGCATATTGTGTCCCAGGCTCAACTTTGATCTAGCGTTACGTCACCTAACTTTCATAAGTGTTAAAAATGACGGAAGAAGACAATTTAGGTGATGTAGACAAACTTCATCTAACACTTCATGAAGTGGGCAACCTCCATTCCCAGGAGGCCAGAGAACTGCAAAATGGGGGGAAGGCAAGAAGCTTTTATAGGATAAAGAATAAGGAACAGGAAGAGAAAGAAAATGGGTGAGGAACAAGGAGCCCCAGGTTGGCTTGGCATCAGGGATTGGCTGACTGGACATTCCATGTTTCTGGTCAAGCAGAGCATTTATAGGGATGTGAAAGTTAAGTGTCCTTTTCCTGAAGTGACATCCTGGGCAGGAGCAGCTCCATCGTGGGGCCTAGAAACTTATTCCAACATAAGTAACCTAATGTGGGAAGCACTGTTGTCTCTCCCTTTTGCTGACAGGAACATGAAAGCATGGGGAGAAAAAAATCACTTTTCCAAAATCACTGACTACAGAGCCAGAGGGCTTCAGCTTCAAATTTTTCTGTGGCCAGTAAGATCCTTTATCTTTTCTCCTCTCCTGCTTCTAGCGTTTACACATGGGTGAAATTTGGTTTACGATGTACGCCAGAGAGAGTCTTGAAGGCAGGTAAATGCAGGGCTCCATCCCAGTGCTGAGGAATAGAACACTAGGGATGATCGTGCGTATTTGGATGTCAGAGGGTGGGTTAGTCGGTTGGTTTTCCATTTACCACAAAGGAGGGGACTTTCTCCAGTCAATGCCAGGAGCAGGGAAGTCCCTCTCCCCCACCATGCAGGCGCCTGGGCTGCCTCACTGACTTTCAGAATTTCCAGTATTTTCTTCTGTGTCAAACAGTGGGATTGTGTGGGGGTTTTTTAAAGTTTGTTTTTGTTTATTTTGAGAGAGTGTGTGTGTGCACAAACGGGAAGAGGCAGAGAGAGAGAGGGAGAGAGAGAATCCCAAGCAGACTCTACACTATCTGTGCAGAGCCCCACACAGGGCTCAATCCCACAAACTAAGATCATGACCTGAGCCGAAATCAAGAGTCAGATGCTTAACTGACTGAGTCACCCAAGTGCCCCTTGTGTGGATTAAAAACCTCCAGAAAAGCTTAGAGATATGAACACCTGTCCATAGACAATCCAGGATCAAACCCTCATCAGGGAAACTTGCATATAATTGAGGTGTTGAAATCAAGCCTCCTAATTAGAGTAGTGGTTTGCTATCCTGGCCTCACATTAGAATCAGCCTGAAGTTTTATAAAAAACACTGGTGACCAGGTCTTTACCCTAAGAATTTAATCCAATTGGTTTGGGATGGGCTTAGGAATGGTTTTAAAAGTTCTCCAGGTGATCCCAATGTACAGCCCAGGATCAGAGCCACTGACCTAGAGGAATGCATGGAAGAAAGCTTCTAGAATGGGAGATCCATCAATGCATGTGTCTAGGAGGAGGGGTTATGGTCATGTTTGAAGTTTTAGTAAAGTTGGCTCATTTGCTCATTCCAGGAGATCAAGTCCAAGAGGTGGGAGGGAGAGAGGGTGAGAGTCACATTGGAGGTGATAGGTGGGCAAAAAGGGGCCTGCAGTCATTTGAGAGGAAAGAATTCATATTTTTTCCTGAAGTTTTATGGTGTGGCTTCTCCATAGTGTGTATCATTTAACAATGACTAATTAATTTAAAAAATTAGTTATAAATTAGATGTTTCCATTCTTATTGGTTCTACCTCTTTAATGAACCCATTGACCAGAGAGAGAAAATCCCTGGAGTAGTTTGGCCAATTTCATTCCTTGAATCAATGAATTATTTCTGGGCTGAGGGATGGGACAAGATGGGAATACAGAACAGAAAGAGATTTTTCCCATCACTTTCTGAGCAAAAATCAACTCTGAATCTCCCCCATTTAATACAGCTCTCTTCAAATGCCCCTCAGGTTTTAGCAAAAACACATAAACTGTGATGGGAATGGAGATTATTTCTTGGGGAGAGCCATTAGAATATTAGTAAACTATTTTTATACAGTTTGTAGTTCAAATTTGAAAGTCTCTGGGGATTGCAAAATGAATCCTCTTAAATGTTTCCTCTTGTGATTCCATTTTCTTGACTAGAATATAGAGAATTTAGCAATTCAGAATTGGAAGTCACAATAGAACCACATAAAATATCGAGGTTAACTTTTGTTTACTTATGTCAATAATTTTTCAGAGTTTCCTCTTAATTATAAAGCCCTTAGGGGTGCCTGGGTGGCTCAGTCGGTTGAGCGTCCAACTTCAGCTCAGGTCACGATCTCACGGACCGTGAGTTCGAGCCCCGCGTCGGGCTCTGGGCTGATGGCTCAGAGCCTGGAGCCTGCTTCCAGTTCTGTGTCTCCCTCTCTCTCTGCCCCTCCCCCGTTCATGCTCTGTCTCTCTCTGTCTCAAAAATAAACGTTAAAAAAAATTTTTTTTTAAATTATAAAGCCCTTAATGTATAAATGTATAATGTCCAGGGATTAGTAAATCTTCACACACACACACACACACACACAATGTCAGAAGGAAAACAGCTGAGGTAAAATAAAATGAATCATCTGCTCTATCCAATATATTATCAATAGCCGCATTTGGCATTTAAATTTAAATCAATCAAAATTAAATTCAACCAGAAATTAACTTCTTTAGTTACACTGGCCACATTTCAAGTGGTCAACTTGTGACCAGTGGCTGTTGTATCAGAGAGTGGAGATATAACACATCTCTATCGTTACCTAAAGTTCTCTTGGTTAGTGCTGATATAGACCCGAAATGGGAGGAAATGTGGAGTCTTCTGTGCCGTTGTATGGCAAATGAGAATTAAGTCAAATTATGGACCCTCCAATAAAGAATTATTCTTTGTGTCCTCTTGTCTGGTGCAAGGCTTAGCATACAATAGGCACTCAAAAATGTTTGCTTAGCTAACGTGCCATTTGCATATTCCAGAACAGGGACGGGAAACACTTAGGAAACCTACTAGTGGATCCTAGGCCTTTCTCCACAGCTCACACTGATGTGGGGGCAGATATCTAGGCAACACGTGGTCATTACCAAACAAGACAGTCTAAGCTTCTTGAAGGAGGCTAAGATGAGAATCTGGTTCGTGCATTCCTGCTGTCTGTCAGGACTGTGAGTGTGCAGGTGGCCCATCATCATTGAGGCACTGTGGACACAGAGGGCCTGGGGTACCACACAACCACATACAACTGCCTTAGACACAGGCAGGACCAGCAGAAGAGCTCATGAGGGTATTCTTCAGACACGAATCCTGGTTCTTCATCATCATCTTCATCTTGTATTTTATTCCATTGTATTTTATCATTATCTGCATATCTGATCCCTGTTTCTACCAGTCCTATACTGACAGATGGGACTTCCAGAAGGTCAACAGTGGATTTAAAAGTACATTGGCAAGGATGGGGTGCCTGGGTGGCTTAGTTGGTTAAGCATCCTACTTCGGCTCAGGTCACGATATCACAGTTCGTGAGTATTCATGAACCCCCGCGTTGGTCTCTGTGCTGACAGCTTGGAGCCTGAAGCCTGAATCGGATTCTGTCTTTCTTTCTCTCTCTGCCCCTCCCCAGCTCATGCGTGCACACATGTGCATGCTCGCTCGCTCTCTCTCTCTCAAAAATAAATAAACTTCTAAAAATAAAAAATAAAAAAACATTGGCAAAGAAGTAGTTGGCTTTATATGTAAGGTGATATTCTTCCATAGTCTATATTATTGAACGTAATGAGGAATTTATTGAAATTTTAATGTGTTGGGATTCCTATTTATGGTTATTCTGCTTTTTCATTTTTCAAAATTTCACTCATGTTCCCAAGATTTAGCAACAAAAAGGTTTTGTAGTACATACTGAAAAAAATACATTTCTATGATTTTGTGATGCTTTAACCTGAGTTCTCTTTGGAGACACAAATGTGTATTCAAATTATGGGATAGTTCCCTGGTTATTATCTTCTAAACGACTGAAAAAGCTAAGGACACAAGGGAGAAAATGATACCCTAAAACTCTTAAGGCAGCACCCAAGAGCTCCTACTGAGTATGTCTTTAATGAATTCTTCAACATGCAGCCTCTCTTTCCTGACTCTTTATTCAACAAAACCAAGAATGTGACCAAAAGAAAAAGTCTAGAAATAAGTAAAAGTGCTGTATGTTCATCAATAGAGTCAGAATATTATTTTCCTTCTGAATTTGCAATTATTGATTATGCAATGAAGTAGATGTTCCATTTTCCTGTAAATTTTATCTCATCCACATTTTCTGGAAGCAATCCAAAGTCATATGTATTTACACAGCTGTGACTTCTGCCAACCCAGCTAGCTTCAGGAACTGGGGGGATTCAGTCTGACGTAACGCCAAAACCTGTTTGGGATGATGACTGTTGCCATTTAAAATTTTGACCTTTGATTTGATTTGATTTATCTGAAAAATAGGAGGTGATTGTCTTTAATAATTAATACCATTTATGCTTGGATTGCCCATTAAAATGAAATCAGAGTTTAATTCACTGAGTACAGCATGATCATTGTTTCATCAGTTCTAAAGAGGAAGCATGATTTATTACATGAATAAAAACTAAGGAATACTTACATGAATTTTCCTGAAATTCCTGCAGACACATGGATTTGGAATTCCTTTTCTAATTTGGGGTTTCTCTTCCCCAGGAACACATTGATTTGCCATTCTCCTAGCACAAAGTGATAAATTTCACGTCCTTATGCTAGAATATTCTAGTAGATCCACTTTCAGAATTTAATCCCAGACTTGAGATAATTTATATTCTTTGTCATATTTATTCGCTGGGATGAGCCTTATGCTCTGTGTACATTCTTTATCCTTTAGGAGAAAGAAGGGCCAACCCAAGAAAAGCATTCCTCTTTATATTACCTTCCTATGTAATAAAGAGGCCGAAAGAGACTTAACCTAGACTTAGAAAATCACAGTGCAGAACTGTCATGCACATTCGTTTTTAGGTGAGGAGATTAGGTTCTGGATGTAAGGTGAAGGTGAAATGAAGGTTCAGGTGAACTCTGTCCTTGGTTTTCTCTTTGGTAACTAACAAATAATTGGGCCTGATGGGAAAAATGTTGATTTTGCACATTGAATACTTTGTTGTTGTTTTTTTGTTTGTTTATACTTATTTAGTTTACTTTTTGAACTTCAACTCCTATAGTTAACATCCAGTGTTATGTTAGTTTCAGGTGTACAATATAGTGACTCTGTACTTCCATACATCACCCAGTGCTCATCATCATAACAAGTGCACTCCTTAATCCCCATCCCCTGCTTTACCCCTCCCCCACCACCTCCCTCTGGGAACCATCAGTTTGTTCTCTATAGTTAAGAGTCTGTTTCTTGGTTTGCCTCTCTCCTTTTTTCCTTTGCTGATTTGTTTTTTTAAATTCCACACATGGGTGAAATCATGTGGTATTTGTCTTTCTCTGACTGACTTATTTTGCTTAGCATTATCTCTCTAGCTCCATCCATGTCGTTGCAAATGGCAAGATTTCATTCTTTTTTATGGCTGAATAATATTCCGTTGTACACATATACCACATCTTCTTTATCCATTCATCAATCGAAGGACATGGGCTGTTTCCATAATTTGTCTATTGTAAATAATGGTGCTATAAACATAGGGGTGTATGTATCTCTTTGAATTAGTGTTTTTATATTTTGGGGGCAAATAGTAGTGCGACTTCTGGATCATAGGGTAGTTCTATTTTTAACCTTTTGAAGAACTTCCATACTGTTTTCCACAATGGCTACACTAGTTTGCATTCCCACCAACAGTGTTAAGAAAGTTCCTTTTTTTCCACATCCTCACCAACACTTGTTGTTTCTTGTGTTTTTTTGTTTTTGCTTTTGTTTTTGTTTTAGCCACTCTGGCAAGTGTGAGGTGACAGTTCATTGTAGTTTTAATTTGCATTTCCCTGATGATGAGTGATGTTGAGCATCTTTTCATGAGTCTGTTGGCTATCTGAATGTCTTCTTTGGAGAAATGTCTGTTCATGTCTTCTGCCCATTTTTAATTGGATTATTTGTTTTTTGGGTATTGAGTTTTATAAGTTCTTTATTTTTTTTGGATACTAACACTTTATCAGATATGTCATTTGCACATTGAGTACTTTGAAGATGAAACCTCATTATAAACCAATGATTATTTAAGTGTTGATGTTCAAAAGTCACATGTTCAAAATGGCATTCCACTGGAATCAAACTATTCTTCATTTAAGATGAATCCAACTGTGCTGTAAGGCATGGTCCCCATTTTGAACTGAGTTTCTTACTATATATATCTAAATAAATCAAAAGCTCCCTGACATGTGCCATTCCTGGTTCCATATTTGCAGCAATGAACTTAAATGATCAGATATTATTTTTATAAACTCCAATGGTAAAATACGTGAATAGATCATGCACACGGTTAGACATAATTTAAATGCATTCCTCTTCCTAGATAGCTGTCCCTGTTAATCTATTCTGTACAATCAATGAGGACTTGGGAAGCCCTCAATGTGTACACGGTACTGTGCTGGTAAACAAAAGAAGTAAAAGACACTGTGTCTGCCCTCCAGAGCTTACAGTTTTGAAATTACAGAGATGAAATGTATTTTCTCATAAGCAAGAGGACAATAGGAAATATTCTGTAGACAGAATGTATGGGTAAGGATCATTGAAAGAGAAAACATGCTACTGAACTAGAGGAGTCAGGAAAGGCTTCATAGTGATTGTAGGTCTATGGTAGAGCCTTGGGGTGTGTGCAGGATGTGACCTGGAAGAGAAAAGGGACTCTCAGCCAAGACAAGTGTGACACGGTAAGACTGAGGACAAGTGTGAAAGGAGAAAAGTGTGTGTGGCACATTCAAGGGATATTGACTATAGGTTTTGTCAGAGTTGAAGATTCATTTTGGTGAGCACTGGAAGATGAGTCTTCAGAGCTGCGATACAAAACATCTTTATGCTGAGCTAGAGTTTGAACTTCATCTCATACACAGTAGTCAGAGAACTCTGTAATCATCAATCTGGCATACAAGTGGTAAGATCTTTTCTGTGATCCACTTCTGTAATGTTATGTCTTTGTGGGTTCTGCTGATTTTCATCATGATTATGGACTATATTTCAAAATATAAACTGAGAAAATGCAAAAGGAGAATGAAAAGAAATGGGAAAGCTTTGGGGTATCAAGAAATAAGTGTTTTAGGGCCTCAAAAGTCTGCTTATTTTCAGACATCACTTGATATTGAGGCTTACCTCTCCATAACCATTCTCTGAACTATGTTTTGTTTCCAGTGTTTTTACACAGACTGAGGGAAAAAGAGCCTTCCATCAAATGTCATATTGCTAAACTATTTAGCCTCGGAAACAACACCCAATTGTTCCTATGCTCCCAAAATAGTAACTAGGAAGTTGTTAAATAACAAAAGCTCAACTGAGTAAATTTTAAAGATCTAATTGGCTTTATGAATCAGTTCATAAATCAGGCAGCATCCCCTCTGGCAAGTAGAAAGGGGGAGATTTTTAAAAGCAGGACAAGGAAGTCACAAACAGAAAAAAGAATTACTTTGGGTGAGGTCACCTTCCCTTGGGGAAAAAGCTCTTATTAGGTGAATTACCTCATCTTTCTTCCAGGGATGGTGAGGCCCCATGTGACAGAGTACGTTATTGGTGCTGATCAGAAAACTCCTGACTGACCAGCTATATTTCTGACCAGACTATATTTCTGGGGAAAGTTGAAAGTGCAAGTAGGTTAGGTACGAAGCCTGGGGTTTGGTTAAATGGCCCAGCATCAGTGACTCTATTTTGGGCCTGCGGTCTCAGGCCTTGAATCACCTGACATGGAAAGCACCTGAGAGCCTATCATTTATTATTCATCTTATCACCTTCAAGATTTTGGATGTATGAAACTGTTCTAGTCCCCTGATTCCCCCCAAAACTTGGAGACAATTCCCTTAAGGAAAACAAATATGAGTTTAGTTATTTAGTTAAAAACTAAAAGTGCTACTTGATATTGGGTTCTTTGGCTAAAGGAAGAGTCCCCAGGAGTCACTATGTTGATCTGGTCTCTCCCACAGGTGGCCCCAGTGATTAAAGCCAGAATGATGGAGTATGGGACCACAATGGTCAGCTATCAGCCCTTGGGAGACAAGGTCAATTTCTTCCGCATGGTCATCTCAAATCCCGCAGCAACTCACCAAGACATTGACTTCCTGATTGAAGAAATAGAACGCCTTGGACAAGATTTATAATTAGCTCACTGAGCTGTTTCAATTCTCTAGGTAGACAATTAAGTTGTCACAAACTGTGCGAATGTATTTGTAGTTTGTTCCAAAGTAAATCTATTTCTCTATTGTGGTGTCAAAGTAGAGTACAGTTTAAAAATCAAAAAACAAAAAACAAAAACAAAAAAAACCACATTGCTCCTTTTAAAAATCCTTTCTTAAGTTTAGAATACCTCTCTAAAAATTAGCGACAAAAGGCTGTGTTCTAATCAATAATGAGAAGCTTAAAATTGTTTTAAATACTTCCCTTACTTTTAATATAGTGTGCAAATCAAACTTTATTTTCACTTCAGAGTAGTATGATTGAATAGTGCCAAATTGCCCCTGAATCATAAAAGGTTCTTTGGGGTGCAGTCAAAAGGAGAAAGTACATATAAAATGTATGCTGACAATAAAAACTCTTGCCTTTTTCATAGTATTAGAAAAAAAAAATTTCTAATTTACCTATAGCGACATTTCAAATGTATTTAAATACATATAATTTTACAAAAGGAAAATATATATATTAAAAAGAAATCCTATTTTGTAACATATAGATTTTTATTTTATATGGGTTATACAAACTGCAGGGGCAGATATAAAAACTAAGCCAGATTTTTTTTTTCTCTTTCTTTTAATGGAGGCACAATAAACACTTAGTAAAGTTGTTTTGAAACCTAGGCCCACAAAATTCTTAAAAGGTATCTTGCCTTCTTTCTATTTAGGGTATGGCTTATCACATCCCTAAAGTTAGTATTACAAAATGAACACAAAAGAATATTGCAAGTTCTTTAAAATGACTGACCAGATCAACAATAAGATTCTCTTCCTAGTTAAGTCTTCCACCCAGTTGGCCCTGAGCAGAGCCGCTCAGGAAGCCTGACAAGCCAAGCTTCATCTTAGACTAAACTAGGGTAATTGTTCTCTGCTTTCCAGTTCAGCTTGTTTTGAACAGAAGGTTGATGCCAGTTCTTGAGGCATCTTCCCAAACAATATTCTTTTAGTACGTCATTTGGATTAATTAGGTAAAATAAAAATAAAATCTAATCAGCCTGAGCAAAGAGGAATGAAGCGTGCTCCAGAAATGTGGTGAGCCCAGAAAATTGAACTCAGCCCTGAGACAGGAGATCTCTGCATGAGAACAATGATGTCATCCTGGGCACCATATTGCCACTGTCCGGGGAGGAGTCATTTACCTCCTGGGTAATTGCTTATTCTCATTCCCTCCCCCTCTCCTACCCACAAAAATTCTCTCCTGCTAGGCCTCATCACTGAAATCCAGAATACTTAATTTCTATTCCATGGATGGTTATTTTCCTCTCATAAAGTGAGCTCCTCACCTGAGATTTTGAGACAGCATCTTAAGACCTTCTTTGATCTGCCTCTCATCAAGATCCAAAGTGACCAGAGTATGCAGAAATAGTAAGATCTTTAGAATTCAAGATAATATTTTGAAAGCATTCTTCTTTCTCTATAAACCTGATGGAGAGACACGAGCTAACGAGCTCTCATAGATATTTGTGCGGCCACAGATTGTTGGATTCCAAGTACTAGAATGATGACTGCAGACTCATAGATGCAGACTGTAGATAGAAACTTAGAAACATTCATCCTTTTTATATGGGCCAGATTAGTATTCAGTACACTCAGGTGTACAAGGGGAGAAAGAAAGAAATGCCCTATAATATATACCACAAGATCCAACCATCTGAAATCTGCATGAGCTTGCCCCTACATTCTTTCTCCCACATTATATACAAAAACATTGATACTTGAAATGAACATAGGTTTGGGTCTTTCCTGTCTAGGAAGCAAATAGGTTCCCTATGACGACTAGGAGAAAACTTTTATCTGTGCCCCAGAATTTCATGAAGGAATAAGCTTCCCCATCTAGGCTATGTCTAATGGCCAAGCATCCCCTTCCTTTCTAGATATCGGCTATTGAGACTAAGCACAGAGCTGCCCACCTATTTTGAGCCTCAGGCCAAAAGGTCCTACCTCAGAGGCAGAGTCACTATCAAACCCATTGTCCTGCTTGGAGAAGATGGTGGAGTCCAGGGCCCTGCCCTAGACAGATCCCTCTTAACTCCAGGATGCTTATACCTTGTGGTACAGATTCTCTGTCAGAAGCTGCTGTTTTTTAACTTGATAGTATGACAGAATTTAAAAGGAGGAACATTTGTACCTGTGCATGAAATTCCAGCAAAATAACTTCTACCCATAGATTGTTTCTCTCACCCCCTGCCCCTTCCAGATCCTTCCCTAAGTTGGCCGGGAGCCTTGCTCAATCCTATGCAGTAAAATCCCTGCCAACCATAACCCAGAAAAGGAGGTAAATAAAAGCCTAATCGGTCCCAGTAGTTTAATAAATATTCTTTAAAGTAGGTCTGTAATCTACTTGGGAGAGAAGGAATAAGGAAGGAAGGTTGTTTTGAACATTAGCTCAAATTCTCAGTGCCAAAGGCCTTTATAGGGGACCATCCTTTACAAATTTTAGAAAAGCCTGGTTTTAGCTTAATCAGAGTTGACATGGCCATTTTCATTTTATTCAGCAATATTGTGTTTATTATTTTTAAATACTTGAAAAAAAGTGGTATGTCTTTATCTGAGATGCATAAATGGTATTGACTTCATGTACTGTCACAAGGCTTGTGAGGAAAGGAAAGGAAATCAATTGTGTGTATAATCGTGTTGCCTTTGTTTATATTGATAGTACTGTCCCGTCACCTCAGATTGGGGTTGCGCACTTTAGATCTGAACTGTATGGTGTTGCAAATCAACATGTGTTGCTATAAAAGCTTGTACAATATATTATTGATATGTCGTTTTCCGTGTGGTAGCTGTACTGATATGAGAACTACATTTGCATCCATTGCTGTACTCTCTTCCTCTCCCTCTCTCTGCTAAACTGTACACCCTCCACATCAGCTCTAATAGAGAACATGCCCTCGGCTAAGCTCCCCACTGAGAAATCTCCTTTGAGAACTATGTGATTTCACAAAAGGCAAGGTGAATGCTACTTCATCTCTGAAAATAGAAGAAACCGATGTGGATAGAGTGTCACAACCCTTCCAAATTGCAGGTATTGTCCCTGCCAGGGTTTTGGAGCAGGCGCCACCCCTCAGAATATGGACAAAGGATGCACGGGTGTAAATATAGCAGCAGGACAGGGAATCAAGGACCCTAACGGTGGGTATCATCTTGCACGTGCTTTCCTGTTTTCAAATGCTAAGTACAAACACTGTGTATTTATTAGTTACGTGTGCCAAAATACTGTTCCCAATTGGTGTTTCTGGAAGACATCGCCATCTTCCCAACATTACTCCATTACTCAAGACAGAAAAAAATAAAAAATATAAACATGTGGCAACCTGTTCTTCTTACCAAATATAAACCTGTGTATGATCTAAGTATTTTATCTGTGTTGTCTCTCTAAACCCAAATAAATGTGTAAATGTGGACACACCTCAGGTTTTGGTTGCTTATTTCTGGTTTTGCCTTTTTGTGGAGCTAATTTTTAATGAATTGCCTGAATAAGAGGCCCTTTCCTTGTCACGGAGCTCAGAATGTGGGTCTTTGTTGGGGAAAAAGCTCTGACTCCTACTGTTGCTTCTGAAGGATGTTGTTTTACTGCTTTGGCTTCAATCATTCAATCAGATCCAATCTTTTTTTATTTTTTATTTTTAAAATTTTTAATGTCTTTATTTATTTTTGAGACAGAGAGAGAGTATGAGCAGGGGAGGGACAGAGAGAGGAGACACAGAATCAGAAGTAGGCTCCAGGCTCTGAGCTGTCAGCAGAGAGCCCAACTTGGGGCTTCAACTCATGAACCGTGGTATCATGACCTGAACCAAAGTTGGTCACTCAACCAACTGAGCCACCCAGGTGCCCCATGATCCAATCTTTAAAAAAAAAAAACATTTTAGGAGCCCCTGGATGACCCAGTTGGTTAAGCATCAGACTTCAGCTCAGGTCATGATCTCATGGTTTATGGGTTCAAGCCCCGTGTTGGGCTCTGTGGGCTCTAGCTCAGAGCCTGGAGCATGCTTTGGATTCTGTGTCTCCCTTTCTCTCTGCCCCTCCCCACTCACATGCTCTCTCTCAAAAACAAATAAAAACATTAAAATTTTTTTAAATAAAAAAATAAAGATAAACATTTATTATGGAAAATTACACATGCATACAAAAATGGAGACAATAAACTCCCATATAGATTTCAGTTAGATTCAACATTTACTGAGTCAGAGACTGAATCTTGTTTCAACCATTCCCCTACCCCACATCCTTCCTGACACCAGATTATTTGTATATGAATCTGTAAAAGGGTTCCTAGAAAAAGGTCATGACAATTATCACCACTAAAACTAGAATAATATTGTCATAATAGTAGCAAATGTTCAGTTAATGTTCTCATTTCCCTGATTTTTAATTCTATAGCAAAACCCATAGCCCATGGCCTGTGGCCCAGGAAAGCCAGTGAGGCCCACACAGCTTTCAGGACAGGTGGGGCACAGAGGAATCAGGAGCATGATACGATGCTATACACATGGGCTACTGCAAGCTGTTGTATAATATTGGTTATTTCTGCCCTTCTGTGGGTTGTGAGTTTTGGAAGTATCATGTGTTCAAGGGCTTTTCTCCCATGCTCGCTCTTAGGGGTTAAAAGGTTAAATGCTAGAAAGCCATGGGAATTTAGTTGGTGGAATATATCCTGATGTGCCTCATCAGGTCCAGGCTGCCCCTATGGGCTCGAGATGCCCTCAAAGGTATTAGTCTGAAGTAAGTAGATACTACTTCAAGCAGATGCAGGGCTGGAGGAGGACCTAAAGGGGAAGGAGAGACAAGGTTTCTCGATAATTTCAGCATTGCTTATAGGGGACCCAATAGACAAGAGCTAAAGAGAGAACACTTTGTGCATTCCTGCCTTTATTCTCATTATTTCCTCAGCCTGGGAAGAATCTCCATTCCTCCTTGCTCTAGAGAGCAGGATCTCATGGATATTGTTACAACAGCCTTCTTCATTAGATTTTGTGTGGGTTAAGTAAAACATATGTATGGCACTTAGCATGATGCTTTGCACACAATAAGCTTTCAACAATCTTGTTCTTGTAGTGATGCTGGTAACTATATATAACTTCTATAAATCAGCTTTGTCACCTCCTCAAACACCCACCCTTCTCTGGATTCCCCAGCTACCTGCTCTTGGTCAGTAGTGTTCACTGGGCACTTAACAAGTTCAGGTTGGAAATATCACCTTTTGCATTTTCTTCTGCTTAACCAACGTAGATTATAAGTGGAGTCTGTTTCTTATCCTTCTATGCTATCAGCCTTCCCTTATGTTCCCCCTCCAACAGCACACACACCCCTGACAAAATTCTGCAGTCTCCAGTGGTGTCCTACAAGTAGAAGGCCCTCCATCCCTACTGTCACTGGACCTCTCCATGATGACTCTAGGCAAGAAAACTCCTTCAGCTGATAAGTGGGGTGGGGGAAGCTACTTGATCTCCAAGAAGAATGTAGGTGGAATGTGTTTTAAGATTATAGGTTTATATCACTGGATGGGAGAAGATACTTACTAATGACATATCTGGTAAGGAGTTAACATCCAAAATATATAAAGAACTTATACAACTCAACACCAAAAAAATCAAATAATCCAATTAAAAATGGGAGGAGGACACCTAGACATTCTCCCAAAGAAGGGATACAGATGACCAACAGGTACGTGAAAAGGTGCTCAATATTACTTATCATCAGGGAAATGCAAATCAAAACCATAATGAGATATTACCTTACACGTGTCAAAAAAGCAAGAATCAAAAAGAAAAGAAACGTGTTGGCGAGGATGTGGAGAAAAAGGAACCCTGTGCGCAGTTGGTGGGAAAGTAAATTGGTGCAGCTATTGTGGAAAACAGTATGGAAGTTCCTCAAAATACCGTGTGATCCAGTAATTCTGCTCCTGGGTGTTTACCAAATAAAACAAAACAAAAAAACACTAATTTGAAAAGATGTATTCACCCTTATGTTTACTGCAGCATTATTTACAATAGCCAACATATGGAAGCAACCCAAGTGTCCATTAAAGGATGAATAAAGATGTAGTATATAGATGTGACATATATATATAGAATAAAGATGTGCACACACACATACACACAATGGAATATTACTGTCATAAAAAAGTATGAGATTTTGCCATTTGTAACAACATGGATGGACCTAGAGAGTATTATGCTTAGAAAAATATGTCAGACAAATACTATATGAGAAAGACAAATGCTATATGATTTTACTTACATGTGGAATCTAAAAAAAGTTGAATAAAGACACAAACATAAATCAGAAACAGATTCATAAATACAGAGAACAAACTGATGGTTGCCAGAGGACAGGGGAGAAGGGGATGGGCAAAATAGGTAAAGGGGAGAGGGAGATACAGACTTCCAGTTATGAAATGAAAAGGTCTTGGGAGTAAGAGGTACAGCATAGGGAATATAGTCAATGGCGTCGTAATAGTGTTGTATGGTGGCAGATGGTAGTTATGCTTGTGGTGAACACAGCATAATGCATAAGCTTGTCGAATCACACTATGTTGTACACCTGAAACTAATGTAACATTGTATGTCAACTATACTTCAAATTTAAAAATAAATAAGTAAATAGTAAACAAATCAAGAGACTAAGTGGAAAAAAGATTGCAGGTTTACAAATCTGGAAGGCCCTCAGATGCATTAATTAATTCAGCTAAGTTTTATTGAGGAGTTACTCTATGCCAGATGCTTTCATATGTTAATCCAGCACCTTCATTTGACATATGGGAAAAATGAGACTCAGAGAAGTTTAGCCATTTTCCAAAGTCGGTGAATTCACAGCACTAGCAGCACTTTGCAATGAGCTGATACACCTGGTGAAGCTTCAGAACCCTGCCTTCTAGAACCCTTCTAGACTGTCTTCATCTCGTCTCCCGTATTTCCCTACCGACATCTCCCATCTCCATTGTTACCACTCTCTCCCACACTCAATGCCACCTAGCCTTTTCTGAGTCCTGCCCCAGGGCCTTTGCCCTTACCATGCCCTCTGTTGAGAACTCGCTGGCCCAAGAATTTTCCACAGCTGGATCCTTCTTCCAAATACCACCTCCTTGGCAAAGCCTTCCCAGACCAACTGATCTGAATTTCTTCACTCTTAATCATGCCATTTCATTTAATTTTTTCATAACAATTTTCTCATTATTCATTTTTTGCAAACTTCTAAAATGCCTCGGTGGGAGATAACAATGCAAACCATGGCCTATCCAAGAAATTTATGATCAAAAATTGAATTTGAATTTTCTTAGACTCCATAATTGTCAAAATGAGAAAATTCAAACATGAATGAGCAAAAGAAGGAGCAATATGCCCATCCTAACATCCTGATAATACACGATTACTAAAGGCTTTTTGATAGTGCCCGGCCATATATCAGCTTTCTATGGTCACTCCCGCCTCACTTAGACCTTGAAATTTTCTATTATATGATTCTTCACATTTTACCTTGGGCTTCTTACACTCTACTTTTATGAATTAGACTTCTTGTTTAACTTGATTTTTGAGCTGGCTGTTGCAATTGGGCAAACACAGCTAACTCTAAAATTAAACCGGAGGCAATGTCCAGCTTAACCCAATTTTTACCATCTTGGACAACTCTGTCTGAGGTTCTGTTTATGTTTTACAATAACAGGACCAGCCAGTGTAATCTTCTTTAATTTATTTGCCTATTAAAACATACATACAGGGGCACCTGGGTGGCTCAATCAGTTAAGTGTCCAACTTCAGCTCAGGTCACGATCTCATGGTTTGTGAGTTCGAGCCCCACGTCAGGTTCTCTGCTGTCAGCACAGAGCCTGCTTTGGAGCCTCTGTCCCCTCTCTTTATGTCCCTCCCCCACTTGTGCTCTCTCTCTCTCTCAAAAACAAATAAAACATTAAAAAAAGTACATATACAAATATGTATGTATGTATGTATATAGATATTCTATCTATACACAGTTGCATACCCTTATCTGTAATTATGCAGATAAAAGCACACACACACACACACACACATCCACTATAATTTAATGCACTTAGTGGTACCACAATAAAATTCAAATCTATTTCAGGGGCGCCTGGGTGGCTCAGTCGGTTAAGCACCCAACTTTGACCCAGATCATGATCTCATGGTTCGTGAGTTCGAGCCCTGCATCAGGCTCTCTGCTGTCAGCATAAAGCCCACTGTCCTCTGTCTCTACACATTCCCTGCTCAAGTGCTTTCTCTCTCTCTCTCTCTCAAAGATAAATAAGCATTTAAAAAATCCCAATCAATTTTAATAATTGACACAAAAGAAGATCAAGCACTCACCAAATGCTCAGTAGCTCAGAGCCCAAGTTTAAAGAGAACTGGAGGGGTTGATTTCCCAAGAAATAAGCAGAAGCACTATAAAAACACACCGTGAGCATTGGCTGGCAAATAGTCATAACCGTTTCTTTGTGCCTATGAATGGGGGAGGCCCAGAAGGGAGGAAGGCAGGGAGCAGGGAAGCTGAGGAAGGTAGCAGGCTCCAAGGAGTCTATACCACCCCACGCCTTCTTCGGCCACCGTTTACCCTTCTCTCAGCTGCTGAGCTATTTTTATCTGAGGAAATGTAAAATAAAAATTGCATCAAAAGGGTAAAATAACTACCAATGGGCCATCTTCTGCCATGGAGAGAACGATGATTGAATGAGAAAGAAAAAAATGGGATAAAGCCGCCATGAGGGGCCAAGAGGGTGGATGGAAATAGACCAAAGCCCGAGTAAGTGACCATCTCAGATCTGCATGCCCCTTGGCTGAGGGAAACTGTAGCCCATTTTCCACACCCATCTCACTGAGTCCTCTACCAGTAGCCCAATTCCAGGAACTACTTTCACTTGCCTAATCTCCCACCAGAAGAAAACACCATTAACACGAAGACCTGACTCAGTTTCACCTCCCCACAAAGCCTTCCTCACGTACCCTTAAGCAAATACACTGTGCTTTTAGATGTTCCATCTCTGTAAGGCTCACTGGTATCTATGTTGCTTTGGAAACATTCTCCAACTGTTTGATATATGTGACTCTGGTCTGTCCATGGTGTTTCAAGGGCAAGAACAGGCCTCCTAGTCACAGGCTTAGAGACCTGGAAAGACTCTGAAAGATCATCTGGCCCATAGCTTCACAAGCCCTGGGCTGGGGGACCCAAGAAGAATGAAGACTTCTCCAAACTGGGGCAAATTATAGAAGATGAGGACAACAAAGAAGGGGTTTTGTACCACCAAAGCCATTCATTTGGAAGGGCAGGCTCTCATCTCAGATTCTGCCCTTGTTACATTCTGTTGTTGCTGTCGTTCATCAGTGCCCTGTCATTTCTAACACGATAGTGATGGCAAAAGAAAGAGTTACCAACTCTGCTAACTGCATTTTTTTATGTAAACCATAAATCTGAGAACCATTCATTTCATCAAATCTTTCAGATTCTCCCCACCCCAACTTCCATTTCAAGGCACTTGATCAGCCTTTAATAAATGCAATTTAAATTGACTTGAGTATTTGCAAGTCGAATCAAATGCTTTGAAACACTGGAATGTGGTGTAGTCTACTTGTCCACCAATAATATTTTCATTTTCAAATTCACGTACATCCCCACACCTTTTGGCATCAGACTCCTCATTTGTTCCTTGCATTTTATTGTGATTTACCCAGGTAGGTGTTATCTTTGACCATGCAAAATAATAAGATTTTAATTTTTCCCCCCAGGCAGCTACTTAAGGATATTAGAGCCTAAGATCTTTCATGATGTTTCAAATAAACAAAGACTTTCAAAATTAGTCTTTGATAGACGGATGAGAAGCTCTGACTATGAAGGATCAAAACCATCTCTTTGCTTTACTCTGCTGACTTCATATGAGAGTGAGTTATAGGACTGTTTTGTGACCTGGATGTTTCCTGTGCTCCACTGAGTAGAACGGCAATTCTTTTTCTACTTCACATTTCCTGAAGTTTCCTTGTCTGTGATTCAAACAAATTTACACATCTGATACCATTTGCCGCTGCGTGGAAACTGACAATTTGCAGCAACATACATCAAAATGTCCATTTAGGAAAAGCACCTGGTTTAACATCTGTCTTTGTTTGTGCAAAGGAAGCTCTGATTGGCAAAGACTTTATAAACTCGGGGATATTCTTGATTCTTGCCATCCCGGTTAATTCCTGGAAGTCTGCTGTAGGGAATAGGGAGAAAGATGAATATGAGCAGAGAAACCAAGTTCTATTGTTGTATTAACCTCTTCATCCCATTTGTAAATGTGAGTATTGGAAGACCAAATAACTGAGGGGATTTGTTTAAATTGTAAAAAAAAAAAAAGGTATTACCCCAAAGTATGAGAGATTTTAAAACATGTCCCCATTCCCACGTCCTCACCTGATATTTCTTTCCTGTGTAATAGTAAGGGATTCCCATCACCATGCTAACCCAACCAGTGTTGGAATTACCTGCCCAACATTTATGATAAAACAACAAACTGGAGGTGTTAATTATGGACGCTGAGGGTTCCCACGGGACCCTCTTCTTGTCCTTGCCGTCTACAGAGGCACCGAGTCCTATTAACTTCCTTCCCAAGGACTTCCATGGCTCCAAGTAACTCCAAATCTGATTTAGTATATGGGCACTTAGGAGTACTATAATTTTATGGGAAGAGCCTTAACAGAGTGGGCTTGTGGCAGCCTAGAAACCTAGGCTCTGGCCAGGAGAGATCGGAGACCTGTGCTCACATACATTCCTCCAAAGGAGGCAGCTGCTGGAGCCAGATTGCCTGGCCTCAGATGCCAGCTCTGCTTTTCATTAGCTCTGTGACCCTGAGCAAATCACTTAACCTCTCTGAATCCCAGTTGTCTCAGCTATAAAGCAAGGGCAAAAATAGTACTTATCTCATAGACTGATAACGAAGATTCAAATGAGAAGAAAACCAGATGCCTGGAACATTAGCAAATGTTCAATACGTGTTCATTTTATGTTTATGCTGTGCCTGTAAGGTCCAGGCTTAGATGCAAGCCCCTCATCCTTAACTCCGCTAGAGAAGATTGTCCCAAACACATAGAGGAGGTGACAGCTGCATCTTCCTGTAGAAGGCCATTCTACGAATCATCAACCGTGAGAATAGCAGGCCTTGGTCACCTACGAATCATCAACCGTGAGAATAGCAGGAAGCCTTGGTCACCTCGGTCTCAGTATTAATAGAGACTAGGAGGAGACCCAGATAAGCTGGACAAGACAGCTGAGTAAAGAGGCAACAAGGAAGTAAGCTATGTTAGATGGGATGACTTATCCAGTACTTGTTGTTGTTTTAATTTTTTTTAGTGTTTATTTATTTTTGAGACAGAGAGAGACAGAGCATGAGCAGGGGAGGGGCAGAGAGAGAGGGAGGCACAGAAACTGAAGCGGGCTCCAGGCTCTGAGCTGGCAGCACAGAGCCCAACGCGGGGCTCTAACTCACGAACCCTGAGATCGTGACCTGAGCCGAAGTCGGACGCTTAACCGACTGAGCCACCCAGGCGCCCCTCCAGTACTTGTTTTTAATCCTGTCCCCCAAAGCACATCCTTGCCTCAGACAGGCACCCATCAGAGTTAGAGCAAAATGGAAGGGAACTCAGCTTTGGCTTCATTGGAATTGCTAATATGTTCTTACCTAAGGCTTATGGGCTTCCATTTATACAATGAAAATGTATCACCGGGGCACACCTCAAGAAGGAAGAGTGACTCTGTCTCCCCCAAGCCATGAAAGAGCTTCCAACACCTCAAAAACAAGTAGCAAGCAAGCACTAAAAGTACTGAGTTGAAGGTCCTCCCTGGCCAGCATCTGCTGTCATTGGTCCTGGCATGTAGCATGTGCACAGTTAAACACAAATAAAATACAAGCGCTCCACTCTCTACTTGGATTCGTTTCCCATTTTTGGAAAAAATGTTTGGGATCTCAAATAGTGTCAGAACTGAGGCCTCTGGCTGTGGAAAAGTAATCAAAAGCTTATCACGGTTGGCAAGAAAATGACTTTAAGAGGAATTCCGATTTATTTAAATATGCTAAATTTGTAAATTCCAAGAAAATCCAATTATACCAAGTTGAGAAGAGGAGAGATTCAAAGGACTTCTTTCAACTCAGATTTCAGTCAGTCAAGGAAATCTTGCTGCTAAATCTTTTGCCTTCTCCTTATTTCCTATTATGTCTGGGGATTGTCGAGATCAGGATAGTAAAGAATAGGGATTTTCTTTAGTGTCCATTTTTATTTCAGTTGTCGTGGAAGGTTTACATTCCCTCTGTGCTGCTGGGATCTCTTCTAGACGGAGAAACATTCCTCGTTGTGCGTCTCCACAGACGGCTGAGCCTGCTCTGGTTTATGTTTGGGGAAGAGAAGATTACTCTAATTGTCACGCAGGAGCCAAGATGTAAGGAAACAGTATTCTTTCTGTGTATGCGCTTGGTAAAGTTGCAGAAACAAAGCATCCCCTCACTTCACTTCTTCCAAAGGGTAGATGGAATCTCAGGTAAAATATCTATTGAGGATGGACCATCTACAGTGATTCATGGGTGAGAAATCTAATTCCATCTAATTCTGACATCGGGTCCTTATCTCTGCCCAGGTCATGATGAGCTATAATAGTTTATCATAAGAGATTACTCAGTCGGGGAAGAAATGCAATGCCTGAAGGGCCCCGAGCCACTGACACCAATTAATCTAGAAGGTATAACAACACTCAGGGCAGGAATTGAGGGATGGGAGAACTGGCAAAGGCATGGCCCAGTGCTTTTGCCTGACTCATTCTGAATCTAAGACAGCTATTCCAGAATTCCAGAAGCCCCTTTAGTACTTCTTGGACTAATGACAAAATTCCCTACTCCCCCGTCATATATTGTCCCTTGTCTTTATGAATTCTGAATGTCTTTTCCTCGTCTGTAAAATAGGATTCGTGATAATTCTCGCAGAGGTTGTAAGGATTCGATGAGAAAATACCTTCAAGGCTCTTGTCGAGAGTAAGCTGCTGGAGCCTGTTCCCTCCGTTCCCTCCCCTGTCCTGTGACTGCTCTTTCTTCCTATGGCACTAGAATTGCCTCCCGAGAGAACTGCTGCTGGGGAGTCAACCAGGACAACATATTCACTACGAATGTGATTGTTTGCCACCCTGGGTAGCTCTTCACTTAACTGAGGGGTTTTGTTTCCTCGTTTGTTGCAACAAAACGTCAACTGAGACCATGCGCTGCTACACAGAGTCGCGGGTTTGAGCACACTGGGAGCAGGTTTTACTCCAGCAAGCTCATTTATAAGGGTTTTATTGGATTCCATTTAGATAGGGCCCCACAAGGCGCAGACCAGATAATCAGCTATTAGCTGTTGAGCAACAGACACCTGAGACAGAGGACCCCAGGCTGACAGATTTCAAGGCAGCTGCGGAGCTGACTCCTGTGGGCCGCGGAAGGCCTCAGCGTGCAAGCGAACAGAACCAGCGAGGCTCTGTCTCCTACATCCCACACCACAAGACTGGCGCTCGGGAAGAATCGCTGTTTGCCTCATTCATGTCACTCACAGGCCACAGAAAGCCACTCTCCCTGTGTCTCCCCAGGCCCCTGAACAGGATCACGCACAAGGAGCCCCGTCTGCTAAGAACAACCCTAGGAGGAACCAGGTCCTTTCAAGTTCCGTCCGACACAGAACCCATAATCGTCTCACCCTCCCTGTGCCCAGACAAGGGAAGAACAGAAAGAGAGGAAAGAAACGGAAAGGGGTCTTAGTCATTATTCCCTCTGATGTTAAATAACACACAATGTGCTTCAGGGTTGGGGGAGACCCATCACAGTGCCCAAGAATATAAATATAAATTTCCTGTGTTAAAGAGCATATCTAGGGGCGCCTGGGTGGCTCAGCCAGTTAAGCGTCTGATTTCAGCTCAGGTCATGATCTCACTGTTAGTGAGTTCAAGCCCCATGTCCGGCTCTGTGCTGGCAGCTCAGAGCCTGGAGCCTGCTTCAGATTCTGTGTCTCCCTCTCTCTCTTCCCCTCTCCTGCTTATGCGCTCTCACTCTCTCTCTCTCTCTCAAAAATAAACATTAAAAAAAATTTTTTTTTAATTTTTTTTTTTGCTTCTCTAGAAACCATGTTTCCCCAAGGGTAGATAGTACTGGAACAAGTAGAGTTTTAGGACTAGCCCTGGGTTCATACCCCTTCAGTGCCATAAGATTTGAGATATGTTCAGCCATGCTAAAAAGGGGGGGGGGGACCTTATAAATTCACTGGGCTCCAAGAAAATGAATACTAGTGAAATAGTTTTCATGTGATTAAATCTATTAGATTTGGAGGCAATAAACCTTTAGGCACATGAGCTGCTTCCTGGCTTCCTCTACCACAGAGCATCTTAAAAATCATCATTTCTATTTCAGACAGGACTACACTGAACCATACTCCACTGCACCAAGTTCTACCAATGTCAGGTCCACTTCTTCAAATCCATCACGCCCTGTCTATTGCTGCTGCCACTCACCTCAGTTCTGGCCCTAATTTCTAATTGGGAATTTTGCAATAGTAGTTACCTTCTGTAAGATAAGTTTCTTTTGCTTGCGAGTAATGAAAATCAACTTGAACTAGCTTAGGAAAAAAATTGGCAGGATGCTAGAAAAGCTCATAGAGTCTCAGGAACCCCGGGAGCACTCAGGACTTGAGAAAGGCAGTGATCCAAGCACTCCAACGACTCCAGCTGCAAGAGTTTGTGCTTGGTCCCTCTATCACCCTGCCATCAATTGATTACCTGACCCAGCTCTGAATTCCCAGTCTCTGTGTCTTGCTCTTATTCATAAGGAAGAATCTGGTTGGGTGAGCAAATTTGTTTGGGTCGGTCAAGTGTCTACTCTGGTCAAACTGGCCATATCCAAGATGATGTATCATGTAGCACAAATATGGTTCCCCTCTCCACCCCATACATGAGAGGCGGAATAAAAACATCAATAAATATGTAAACCCCAAGGGAGAGAGAGTGGTGGTTGGATCCCAGATTGGAGGAGAAATTGTAGCCTTGAGCAGATGCAGTCTGCTATACACAAGGAACCCGTAAGGGAACAACTTTTTTGTTTTACCTTGTTTTTCTCCCTTATTGTTCTGGCAGGAACATGGGAGAGGTTCACCCGTTTCCATAGCAGAGTAAAAGAAACAACAGCACCTGCCCAGCCCTGGCTGGAGTAAGCAGGGTCACATTGAGCAGGGCTGGGGCTACTGGAGTATGAATCAGACAACAACAGGTACAGAGGAAGCAGGGTCACATTGGGCAGGGCTGGGGCTACTGGAGTACGAATCAGACGACAGGTACAGGCAGACTGTGCAGCCCCTGGGCATTATCATCTCCTCCCCATCTCCAACCTATGGGAAATGTAATTAGAAGCAAGGGGAAAACTTTTGGAAAATAGTAGCCCTTCAAGTGGAAGTACTGGGAGATACTGTGAGGGTAGGGGTATCTACTGATGAGCACAAATAGGAAGATGCTGAGCCCAGATTTTAACGTGAGGCAAACCTCACAGTGAAGAAAACATCCCCAAATTCATCTGAAAGGGTGAGGCTAGGAGAGCCCAGGTCATAGCGTACTTGACAAGCCAATGTGGCTGGATGGGACTATACACTCCAGAGAAAACTAATGAGATATTTGGGAGCATGGACATTACAAAATAAAGACAAAAAATGGACAATCTATATTAGAAGAAGAGGAATAAATAACCGAGACAAACTAAAGCTTTAAGATAAGCCAAGAGGAGCGCCAGTGTGGCTCAGTTGTTTAAGCAGCCAGACTCAAATCATGATGTCACTGTTGGTGAGTTCGAACCCCACTTTGGACTTTGTGCTGGCAGCACAGAGCCTGCTTCAGATACTGTCTCCCTCCCTCTCCCTCTCTAAAAAATAGACATTAAAAAAATTGTTTTAAAGATAAGCCTAATAAATATCCTCAATGAGATAAAAGAGGATACTAAAAACATGAAGTAAGAAGAAATAGTTACAAAAAAGAAACCAGGTGACACAGGGTATGAAACATATAATTGTAATAATGCGTTCAACAGAATACGCTAAAGAATAGAGTGGATACAAACCAAGAAGCAACCAATGACCTGAAAAAATTGGTCAAGTCCCTGTCCCAAAAAGTATAAGGAAGAGAGAAAGAGAGGAAAAGTTAAAAAAAGTGGAAGACAGATACAAAATTTCAGTGGAAAGCACCTGAGCATGAATGTCAACGTCACTCTAGCATCACTGTGTGCTGTGTTCAGAATACCCACTCAACAGGAACATACTTCCCGCTACAATTTCTTTAGGGAAAGTGAAAACTACAAAACAACAGACATTTATTTCTGTGTTTTACTGACAGTTGCCTAATAAAAGAGTTTC